>NC_092105.1:7987366-8287366 GCF_045679555.1 Salvelinus alpinus | reverse complement strand
AGCAGTTTATCAGTTATTTGCCCTGGGACCCAGGGCAAATAAATTAATAAAACCAAAAGCTTATCTTGATTTGAAAGAGTTCCGGTGTTGGATAGCCATAGCCAGCTAGCTATAATAGCATCCCTCTCTGTTTGAGCCGGTTGTTTGAGTAGGCTAAACTAAATAGCTGCATTCGCAAGCTAAGTGAAAGTGTTTTTTTTTTTTTATGAAATATATCTAGCTCTCTTTTTTGCTTTGCCTTCATTTTTAACGAAATACATTTTTTCAAAACTGTTCAACTATTGTATTTATCTCTCTTTGTGTCAACTACTCACCACATGTTATGCACTGCACCGTTAGCTAGCTTTAGCTTGTGCTTTCAGTACTAGATTCATTCTCTGATTCTTTGATTGTGTGGACAACATGTCAGTTCATGCTGCAAGACCTCTGATTTGTTTGAGAAAGTCCTCCTGACATTGTCATAATTACTGTGTAAGTCTATGGAAGAGGGTGAGAACCATGAGCCTCCTAGATGTTGTATTGAATTCAATGTACCCAGAGGAGGATGGAAATGAGCTGTTCTCTAGCTACACCATGGTGCTACCCTACAGAGTGCTGTTGAGGACCCTGGGACTTAACACCTCCCTCTGCAACTGGATCTTGGAATTCCTGCAGGGCCGCCCCTAGGTGGTAAGGGTAGGTAACAACACATTCACCACGCTGATCCTCAACACGGGGCCCCCTCAGGGATTGGTGCTCAGTCCCCTCCTGTACTCCCTGTTCACTGATGACTGCACGGCCAGGCACGACTCCAACACTGCCGAAATGTTTGCTGATGACGCAACAGTGGTAGGCCTGATCACCGACAACGATGAGACAGCCTGTAGGGAGGAGCGTGTTGTGCCAGGACAACAACCTCTAGGGAAAACATTTTTTTTAAAGTTTTTTGCTTTTTAGATCGCAAAAAAAATAAAAAAATTTAAAAAATCACTTTTTATTTGTATGAAATTTACTGAAGATTGTTCTCCCCTTCCTCCTCTGAGGAGGACAACACACATACACAAATATTCATTCACATATGAAACACGAGTATACAAAGCTTTCAATATATTGTCATTCTTCCATTCTGGTGCTTCTCGGAAGTGTCTGCAGGGGAAACAGTAAATTAACCAATATTTGTTTACCACTTTTCGTGAATAGAGAATGGTTTCTTGGTCCTTTTCATTTAGAAATTACAATTTGCGGAGTGCTGTTTTGTATTTCTTGGGTATCCATGGTAACCACATGGAGAGTCTGAGTCAGAAATGTTGTTGGTATTGTCTAAGAATATCAGTACTTATAGATCACCTCAGATGGAAAGCATCACGGTGATCAAGTGAATATTACCCTTGTCTGTACTTCAATGTATACCGATTCTGACGTTAACATAAATATCCCTTTCAATCAGTCAGGTTTTCCTTTCTCTCTCTCTCTCTGTGTCTCTCTCTCTAACTGTCTCTCGCTCTCTCTCCGTGTCTCTCGCTCTCTCGCTGTGTCTCGCTCTCTCTCTGTCTCGCTCTTTCTCTGTCTCGCTCTCTCTCTCTGTCTGTGTCTCTCGCTCTCTTGCTCTCTCTCTGTGTGTCTCGCTCTCTCTCTCTCTCGCTCTCGCTCTCTCTCTGTCTCGCTCTCGCTCTCGCTCTCTCTCTCTCTCTGTCTGTGTCTCTCGCTCTCTCTCTGTGTCTCGCTCTCTCTCTCTCTCTCTCTCTGTCTCCGTGTTATGAGTAATCTCCTGCGGGACATACCATACCGTTAATGTGTTATGAGTAAGCTTAGGAGAACCTACGCAGCAGGTTAGGATAATTACCGTAGCAGGTCAGGAGAATAAGATTTAAGGTTAGGAAAAGGGTTCAAGTTAGCTAATATGCAAAAGAAAACAGACATATTTTGACGTGAATTTGACAAAAGCTGGATCCCATCTAGCCACTGGTGAAAAAAGTACCCAATTATCATGCTTTCTTAATAGAAAATGAGAAGTAAAAGTGAAAGTCACCCATAAAAATACAACTTGAGTAACATTCTAAAAGTATTTGGTTTTAAAGTATCAAAAGTAGATGAAATCGATCATACATAACTCAGTAAAAGTGTACATATTTTTAAATGTCTTATATTAAGCAAATCACGTCATAAGTTTCTTGTTTTCAAATTTTACGGATAGCCAAGGGCACTCTCCAACACTCAGACATCATTTACCAACAACGCATTCATCAGAGGCGGCAGGATGACCAGGGATGTTCTCTGTTTAGTGAGTCCGCCAGATCAGAGGCGGCAGGATGACCAGGGATGTTCTCCTGATAAGTGTTTGAATTTGACCATTTTACTGTCCTGCTAAGCATTCAAAATGTAACAGGTACTTTTTGGTGTTAGGGAAAATGCATGGAGTACAAATGACATTATTTTCTTTAGGAATGTAGTGATTTAAAAATTGTCAAATATAAATAGTAAAGTTCAAAAAACGACTTAATTAGTACATAGATTTACATAATGATTGATCTCTGATCAATTCAAGTTCATTATTTATGTGATTTATCCAGATGTCTGTTTGGTCAACTGAAGTAGCCTAATTAGTTAGAGACAGGTGAGATGAGAGGCGTATCAAAGTTGCCAAGCTCAAGCAGGTGTGTGAAGAATTACATTATGACCCAGTGTGTCACTCTCTCTGAGTGAACATCTGATGGGTCGGTCCTCCCTCATCCCAGATGTTTATATGAGATTGGCGAACACATTGGGAGGGATCTTAGATGATTTGTCCATACAGAATCTTGATATCCTTCCTCTACACTTACGAATTATCCTCTTCAATACAAACCACAGGTTTTCAATGGGGTTCAAGTCTGGAGACTGAGATGGCCATTGGAAAATATTGATTTCGTGGTCAATTAACCTTTTTCTTGATGTGTGCTTGGTATTATTGTCTTGCTGGAAGATCCACTTGCGGTCAAGTTTCAGCTTCCTGGCAGAGGTAACCAGGTTTTTGGTACTGGGTAAAGTTCATGATGACCGTAACAAGAGCCCCAGGACCAGTTGAAACAAAATAGCCCCATAACATAAATTTTTTCATATATATATATTTATTTTTAACCTTTATTTAACTAGGCAAGTCAGTTAAGAACACATTGTTATTTCTATTGACAGCGTACCGGGGAACAGTGGGTTAACTGCCTTGTTCAGGGGCAAAAATACAGATTTATTTTTTAGGCCTCAGGGGGTGTGGTGTATTTAATATGGCCTCAGGGGGTGTGGCATATTTAATATGGCCTCAGGGGGTGTGGTATATTTAATGTGGCCTCAGAGGGTGTGGTATATGGCCAACATACCACGGCTAAGGGCTGTTCTTATGCACAAAGCAACACGGAATTCCTGAATACAGCCCTTAGCCATGTTCTTTTGGTTAGCAACGTAATTTAGAAGAATTTTATCATACCTGTGGTGGCTTTCAGCCAATCAGCATTCAGAGCGCAAACCACCCATTTGATCATTAGCCATAACAGCTATTTTCTTGGAAACTCCATCACACACATTTTAACATTTGGACAAACTCCCCCTCTACCTAACCCTGTTCTGTTTCATCAGTGAAATCCTCAATGGAATAGCTAGGCCATTTTCTGCAACTTGCAGTACAATGAAGGAACATTGAAGTCCGAACAACTGCTTCTCCTTCCAGGCCCGTACTAGCTCACAGTGAATAACGGCCTTAACATTATTCTCCTAACTTGCTACGGTCATTCTCATAACCTGAGTTTGACAAAAGCTGCATCCCTTCTTGCCATGACTGACTGTTTACCTTTCTGCTTGTTATGGCCCTCTTCCTGTTTAAATGACATTTTGCCAGCTTTGTCAGGTATTGTTCAGACACAATGTTAAAATCCATCAGACACCAGGCCCACCGTACCGTCGCTTTGGTTTCACCGCCGCTCAGGTTCCGAGCTGGATACTTTATAGATCAAAGCACACTCTTACACAAATTAACACCTAGAGGTAACTTGCGTAAATGAGAGATACAAAGTATATTGAAAGCAGGTGCTTCCACACAGGTGTGGTTCCTGAGTTAATTAAGGAAGTAACATCCCATCATGCTTAGGTCCATGTATTAAAATGCTGGCAAGGCCATTATTTGGGCTACTATGTCTATGCCCCGATACGATGACAATTCCCCCATCCACACGGGACTAGTGTTCACAGAATTGTTTGATATACATGAAAGTTATGTTTTATTTTATTTAACTAGGCATGTCAGTTAAGAACAAATTCTTATTTATGATGACAGTCTACTCTGGCCAAACCCATACCCGGACAGCGCTGGGCCAATTTTACACCGGTCTATGGAACTCCCAATCACGGCCCGTTGTGATACAGCCTGGAATCGAAGCAGGGTCTGTTCTGACGCCTCAAGCACTGAGATGAGGTGCCTTAGATCGCTACGCTATTCGGGAGCCATCGACGTAAACCATATGCCATGGTCGTCTCAGTCACCAGATCTCAACTCAATTCAACACTTATGGAGATTCTGGAGCGGTGCCCGAGACAATGTTTTCCAACACCAACTGTTGGAAGTTATGGCATCCCTCCAATAGAGTTCCAGACACTTGTAGAATCAATGCCAAGGTGTATTGAAGCTGTTCTAGATCGTGGTGGCAGATACATGTAAATGTACATAGGCATATCTTGTACACACTCTAAAATACAGAGACTTACAGAACCAGTCAAAAGATTGGACATACTGTACCTACTCATTCAAGGGTTTTTCTTAATTTTTTACTATTTTCTACTTTTGTCGAATAACTATGAAATAACACATACGGAATCATGTAGTAACCAAAATAGTGTTAAACAAATCTAAATATATATTTATCTGAGATTCTTCTAAGTAGCCACCCTTTGACTTCATGAGAGCATTGCATGCTCTTGGCATTCTCTCAACTAAGTTCATGAGGTAATCACCTGGAATGCATTTCAATTAACAGGTGTGCCTTGTTAAGTCAATTTATGGAATTTATTTCCTTATTCCTTCTTGAGCCAATCAGTTGTGTTGTGACAATGTAGAGATGGTATATGGAAGATAGGCCTATTTGTTAAAATACAAAGTCCATATTATGTCAAGAACAGCTCAAATAAGCAAAGAGAAATGACAGTCCATCATTACATTAAGACATGAAGGTCAGTCAATGGGGAAAATGTCAAGAACTTTGAACGTTTATTCAAGTGCAGTTGCAAAAACCATCAAGCACTATGAAACTGGCTCTCACGAGGACCGCCACAGGAAAGGAAGACCCAGAGTTACCTCTGCTGGAGAGAATCAGTTCATTAGAGTTACCAGCCTCAGAAATTGCAGCCCAAATAAATGCTTTACAGAGTTCAAGTAACAGACGGCAGACAGCATTCCTAGCCGCGTCCTCTGAGCATGCACAGACCAGCTGGCTGGTGTCTTTACAGACATATTCACTCAATCCTTATCCCAGTCTGCTGTTCCCACATGCTTCAAGATGGCCACCATTGTTCCTGTTCCCAGTAAAGCGAAGGTAACTGAACTAAATAACTATCGCCCCGTAGCACTCACTTCCGTTATCGTGAAGTGCTTTGAGACTAGTGAAATATCACCTCCACCCTACCTGACACCCTAGACCCACTTCATTTTGCTTACCTCCCCAATAGGTCCACAGACAAATCAAATCAAATTTTATTTGTCACATACACATGGTTAGCAGATGTCAATGCGAGTGTAGCGAAATGCTTGTGCTTCTAGTTCCGACAATGCAGTAATAACCAACAAGTAATCTAACCTAACAATTCCACAACTACTACCTTATACACACAAGTGTAAAGGGATAAAGAATATGTACATAAAGATATATGAATGAGTGATGGTACAGAACGGCATAGGCAAGATGCAGTAGATGATATAGAGTACAGTATATACATATACATATGAGATGAGTAATGTAGGGTCCAGATGGGTTAGGGCAGTGTGCAGTGTGGTTGCGATTGCGTCGTCTGTGGACCTATTGGGTCGGTAAGCAAATTGCAATCGTCATGCAATCGCCATCACACTGCACACTGCCCTAACCCATCTGGACAAGAGGAATACATATGTAAGAATGCTGGTCATTGACTACAGCTCAGCATTTAACACCATAGTACCCTCTAAGGTCATCATTAGGCTTGAGACCCTGGGTCTCGACCCCGCCCTGTGCAACTGGGTCCTGGACTTTCTGATGGGCCGCCCCCAGGTGGTGAAGGTAGGAAACAACATCTCTACTCTAATGATCCTCAACAAGGGTGCGTTCTCAGCCCCTTACTGTACTCCCTGTTCACCCACGACTGCATGGACATGCACGACTGCGTGGACATGCACGCCTCCAACTGAATCATCAAATTTGCAGACAACAGTGACGACACTACAGTGGTAGGCTTGAATACCAACAATGACGAGACAGCCTACAGGGAGGAGGTGAGGGCCCTTGGAGTGTGGTGTCAGGAAAATAACCTCTCACTCAATGTCAGCAAAACAAAAGAGATGATCGTGGACTTCAGGAGATAGCAGTGGAGAAGGTGGAAAGTTCCTCGGTGTACATATCACAGACAAACTGAAATGGTCCACACACACACACACAGTGTGGTGAAGAAGGCGCAACAATGCCTCTTCAACCTCAGGAGGCTGAGGAAATGTGGCTTGTCACCGAAAACCCTCACTAACTTTTACAGGTGAACAATTGAGAGCATCCTGTCGGGCAGTATCACAGCCTGGTACGGCAACTGCACCACCCACAACCGTAAGGCTCTCCAGAGGCTGGTGCGGTCTGCACAATGCATCACCGGGGGCAAACCACCTGCCCTCCAGGACACCTACAACACCCGATGTCACAGGAAGGCAAAACATATCAAGGACAACAACCACAAGAGCCACTGCCTGTTCACCCCGCTTCCATCCAGAAGGCGAGTTCAGTACAGGTGAATAAAAGCTGGGACCGGGAGATTGAAAAGCAGCTTCTATCTCATGGCTATCAGATTGTTAAACAGCCACCACTAGCACAGAGAGGTGGCTGCCTACCTACAGACTTGATATCATTGGCCACTTTAATAAATGCGACACTAATGCCACTTTAAGAATGTTTACATATCTCGCATTACTCATCCCATATGTATATAAAATATACAGTATCCTTCACTATCTATTCTTTACTATCTATTGCATCTTAGCCGCTCTGTCACTGCTCATCCATATAGTTTATATTTATATACTCTTGTCCCCTTCCTTTACTAGATTGTGTGTATTAGGTTTTGTTGTGGCGTTGTTAGATATTACCTGTTAGATACTGCTGCACTGTCCGGTCTAGAGGCATAAGCATTTCACTACACTCACAATTACATCTGCTAAACATGTGTATGTGATCAGTAAAATATAATTTGATTTGATTTGAGACACATTTCAGCATCAACTGTTCAGAGGAGACGTGAATCAGGCCTTCATGGACAAATTGCTGCAAAGAAACCACTACTAAAGGACACCAATAATAAGAAGAGACTTTCTTGGGCCAAGAAACACGAGCAATGGACATTAGACCGTTGGAAATCTGTCCTTTGAGATTTTTGGTTCCAACTGCCGTGTCTCTGTGAGACGCAGAGTAGGTGAACGGATGATCTCCGCATGTGTGGTTCCCTCTGTGAGACGCAGAGTAGGTGAACGGATGATCTCCGCATGTGTGGTTCCCTCAGTGAGACGCATAGTAGGTGAACGGATGATCTCCGCATGTGTGGTTCCCTCTGTGAGACGCAGAGTAGGTGAACGGATGATCTCCGCATGTGTGGTTCCCTCTGTGAGACGCAGAGTAGGTGAACGGATGATCTCCGCATGTGTGGTTCCCTCTGTGAGACGCAGAGTAGGTGAACGGATGATCTCCGCATGTGTGGTTCCCTCTGTGAGACGCAGAGTAGGTGAACGGATGATCTCCGCATGTGTGGTTCCCTCTGTGAGACGCAGAGTAGGTGAACGGATGATCTCCGCATGTGTGGTTCCCTCTGTGAAGCATGCTGGTGACACTGTCAGTGATTTATTTACAATTCAAAGCACACTTAACCAAAATGGCTACCACAGCATTCTGCAGCAAAACGCCATCTCATCTGGTTTGCGCTTAGTGGGACTATCATCTGTTTTTCAACAGGATGATTACCCAACACACCTCCAGGCTGTGTAAGGGCTATTTGACCAATAAGGAGAGTGATGGAATGTTGCTTAAGATGACCTTGCTTCCACAATCACCGACTTCAACCCAATTTAAATGTTTTAAGATGAGTTGGACCGCAGAGTGAAGGAAAAGTAGACAACAAGTGCTCAGGGTGCTTTCTACATTGTAGAATAATAGTGAAGACATCAAATCTATGAATTAACACATGTGTTTAACATACACAAAAGTGTTAAATCCAAATAAATATTGTATTATTCAAAGTAGAAATAATATTCCTCGATGACAGATTTTCACACACTTGGCATTCTCTCAACCAGCTGCACCTGGAATGTTTTTCCAACAGAGTTCCCACATACACTTTTCAACTGGTATGTTTGTTGACTAGCCAGATAAACAATGCTCCCAATTTAAGACCAGCTTAGAAACTTTGCATCTTTCAGATTTAATTAGTTGTGCAGTATTAACTCACTCTCTGATGATTAAAATGTATTGATTTTTGTCACAAGCACACGTTCACACATACTGTTTGTTTGCATTTAAAAGCTTTTCAAATAAAGGAGTACAATTTTCTGTAAGAAACAATTCCAGGTGTTAATAATGATTGCCTTTTCAAAAGCTGTAGACAAAGAATGCTGCACTTACAAAGTCTTTAGAGGACTACAGGGAGGTATTTTTTATTTTTATTTTATTTACCTTCACTGTCTATTTTCAGGAGATTTTGAGCTTTCAAGCTGTGAAACATCTTGCAGTTACCAGCCATTAAGAAAATGTAACCATTTGTTAGTGTAGCATTGGTGAGAAAATGTCTTTAATGGTTTGATGTCTTTGAGAATCCATGTATGACTAGTAGTGCAGTATTACATGCCATGACCCCTCACTTCCATTCCAGAAACTTCCAAATGACATTTTTTTAAAACTTTTAATGATTACATTGCTCCTTAAATTGTTTCACTTTCTTATTTGGGGATGCTGCAAATAATTCTAGGCCCTGGGAAAGGATTTGACAGTTTCAAGAAGATGAGAAAATGTCAAGTTGTGTTTGCAGTTATTTTCCGCCAGTCCAAGCACCAAAATAATCAACCGTGATTGTGTATCTGCCTCAGCAGCTGACCAGCCATGGCAAATCCTTAATTTCCACTGGGCTGCATTACTGAAGATCATTATTGGCCATTGACTATACCGGCAATGTAACACTTCATCAAGCAGGTCAATGCAGCAGTGGGGGAATTCTCCATCTAATGTCAAGTATCTGAGGTCTTTGCCTACATTACATGGCATTATTAAATTCACTGCAAGAGGAGGAGAAGGAGGAGGAGGAGGAGGAATCAAAAGAGGAGGGAAAAGTAATTGAAGTGTGATTATGGTCCCTCCGGTTGGGGGGGTGGGGGGGTAGGGTTACAGTTTATTAATATGTCACTTCCAATAAAGACACTCGCTATTCAGATTCAGGTTGTCATGGAAACCTCATTCACTCCCGGGATGGAAGCAAAGGTTAGAGCCGCTGCTGCTGTCGCCGCCACTCCTATGCAAAGACAGATTTGAAACCCGGGCATGAATCAATGTGTTTCTTCCCCTTTTGAAGGGAGAGAAAAAGCCCTTATAGGGAAATTCCATCACTTTTCAACCTCATATTCATTATCTCCAGCACAATAGCAGTGTCTACAGATGTGAAAACAGCACAATTCTAGGTGTTTGTAGAAGAAAAAACAAACATAAAAGTTAAAAAGTTCTACCCGACAACATCATCAAAAGATAAAAACATTTTATAAACAGTGATTTGTCAAACACTGTGAGATTCACGGGGACGTGCAGAGCAAGAAAATACTCTCGCTCTGGCTAGAAAGTCGCGGCATGTTTTGAGAATTCACCTTTTAATCCTACCATGTGATGTCACAGAGAAGCGTTCTTTAGGAACGTTCCGCTGCTCCTTTTAACCTCAGATCTGAGAAACATTCTGTTTTCACATATTTAGACTCTGGTTTATGAATATGATGTTGAAAAGTGGCTTAAACACTATTTAATATATATTTATGGAGATCGATGTTCACTGCCTCCTCTCCAAAAATACATTCGGTCTCTAGGCACCACTGCTGTTTCCTTCACACACATGGATTTGTTTCTCCCGCTCTCTCTTTCTTTATATTTAGGTAGTCTGTTTTTATTTGTTGTAATTGATTACAATACATCAGGTATAAGGTATTATACAGTACCAATCACTAGGAACCTGGCTGTAGGTGACGATACACTAGGAACCTGGCTGTGGGTGATGATACATTTTAGTACCAATCAAAAGTTTGAACGTACATACTCATTCAAGGGTTTTTCTTTATTTTTATTATTTTCTACATTGTCGATTTAAAAAAATAATTATAATAATTCATCTTTATTTAACCAACAAGTTCTCATTTACCACTGCGACCTGGCCAAAGATATATTGTGTTGAATAAGAAAAGCTTTATGGCTTTACCTGATTATTTTTTTTAGAACACTTTATTTTGACAAACGTATGACATTTATGAAACTAACATCAACCCTGACCTACATATTTAGTTCTACATGTCATTTTTTCCCAGTTTTATTTACAGGCCAAGGATGCACTGTCATTGGTCCACTGTTCAATTATGATAAAGCAAAGAAGTGCAACACAAACAACGCAGTTACACAAAAACAAATGTACAGTCAACAACACAATAGAAATAGGATATAGAAACATCTCTGTACAGTGTGTGCAAATGTAGAAGAGTAGGGAGGTAAGGCAAAAAATAGGCCACAGAGGCAAAATTATTCCAATTTAGCATTAATACTGGAGTGATAGATGTGCAGATGATGATGTGCAAGTAGAGATACTGGGGTGCAAAGGAACAAGAGGGCAAGTAATAATATGGGGATGAGGCAGTTGGGTGTGCTGTTTACAGCTTGGCTGTGTACAGGTACAGTGATCGGTAAGCTGCTCTGACAGCTGATGCTTAAAGTTAGAGAGGGAGATATAAGACTCCAACTTTTTTGCAATTGGTTCCAGTCATTGGCAGCAGAGAACTGGAAGGAAATTGTGGCCAAAGGAAAAGTTGGCTATGGGGATGACCAGTGAAATATACCTGCTGGAGCCAGTGCTACGAGTGGGTGTTGCTTTGGTGACCAGTAAGCTGAGATAAGCTGAGATACTACTGATTCCAAGATGGCGTAGCAGTCAGACCTCTTTATCCTTCGTCTTGTCGTGTCCCATGTAATAATATTTTCTACGACTGGCCATGCTTTCCACCTGGCTACCCCTACTCCGGCCAACATCTCAGCACACCCTGTGGTTGTTTGTCCGCAGTATCATTATAGATGCAGCCAATGAGGCAGTGATCGCTGAGATCTTGGTTGAAAACAGCAGAGGTGTATTTAGAGGGCAAGTTGGTCAGGATGATATCTATGAGGGTGCCCGTGTTTACGGATTTGGGGTTGTACCTGGTAGGTTCCTTGATCATTTGTGTGAGATTGAGGGCATCTAGCTTAGATTGTAGGATGGCCGGGGTGTTAAGCATGTCCCAGTTTAAGTCACCTAACAGTACAAACTCTGAAGATAGATGGGGGCTATCAATTCACATATAGTGTCCAGGGCACCACACAGGGCTAAAGGGGGTCTATAACAAGCGTCAACGGTGAGAGACTTGTTTCTGGAAAGTTGGATTTTTAAAAGTAGAAGCTCAATTTTGTTGGCCACAGATCTGGATAGTATTACAGAACTCTGCAGGCTATCTCCGCAGTAGATTGCAACTCCACCCCCTTTGGCAGTTCTATCTTGTTGGAAAATGTTAGTTAGGGATGGACATTTCTGGATTTTTGGTGGCCTTCCTAAGCCAGGATTCATACATGGCTAGGACATCCGGGTTTGCGGAGTGTGCTAGAGCAGTGAATAAAACAAACTTAGAGAGGAGGCTTCTAATGTTAACATGCATGAAACCAATGCTTTTAAAGTTACAGAAGTCAACAAATGAGAGCGCCTGGGGAAAGGGAGTGATGCTGGGGGCTGCAGGGCCTGGGTTAACCTCTACATCACCAGAGGAACAGAGGAGGAGTAGGATAAGAGTATGGCTAAATGCTATAAGAACTGGTCGTCTAGTGTGTTCGGAACAGAGAGTAAAAGGAGAAGCTTTCTGGGCGTGAAAGAAAAGACTCAAGGAATAATGTAAAGACAAGAGTATGGTAGGATGTGAGTACAGTGGAGGTAAACCTAGTGACGATGAGAGAGGTTTTGTCTCTAGAGGCACCATTTAAGCCAGGTGAGATCACCGGGTTGGGGCCTCTACAGTTCCATCTTGGAATAGAAGCTGACAGACTGATAGAAGCTGGCAGACTGACACTGATAGAAGCTGGCAGACTGACACTGATAGAAGCTGGCAGACTGACACTGACAGAAGCTGGCAGACTGACAGAAGCTGACAGACTGATAGAAGCTGGCAGACTGACAAAAGCTGACAGACTGACAGAAGCTGACAGAAGCTGAAAGACTGACAGAAGCTGACAGAAGCTGACAGACTGACAGACGCTGACAGAAGCTGAGAGACTAACAGAAGCTGACATTAGCTGACAGACTGACAGAAGCAGACAGACTGACAGAAGCAGACAGACTGACAGAAGCAGACAGACTGATAGAAGCTGACAGACTGATAGAAGCTGATAGAAGCTGACAGAAGCTGACATACTGATAGAAGCTGACAGAAGCTGACAGAAGCTGACAGACTGACAGAAGCTGACAGACTGACAGAAGCTGACAGAAGCTGACAGACTGATAGAAACTGACAGAGGCTGACAGACTGATAGAAGCTGACAGACTGATAGAAGCTGACAGACTGATAGAAGCTGGCAGACTGACAGAAGCTGATAGACTGATAGAAGCTGATAGAAGCTGACATACTGATAGAAGCTGACAGAAGCTGACATACTGATAGAAGCTGACAGAAGCTGACAGACTGACAGAAGCTGACAGACTGACAGAAGCTGACAGACTGACAGAAGCTGACAGACTGATAGAAGCTGACAGACTGATAGAAGCTGACAGACTGATAGACGCTGACAGAAGCTGACAGACTGATAGAAACTGACAGAGGCTGACAGACTGATAGAAGCTGACAGACTGATAGAAGCTGGCAGACTGACAGAAGCTGACAAACTGACAGAAGCTGACAGACTGACAGAAGCTGACAGACTGATAGAAGCTGACATACTGATAGAAGCTGACAGAAGCTGACAGACTGATAGAAACTGACAGAGGCTGACAGACTGATAGAAGCTGACAGACTGATAGAAGCTGACAGACTGATAGAAGCTGACAGACTGATAGAAGCTGGCAGACTGACAGAAGCTGACAGACTGATAGAAGCTGATAGAAGCTGACATACTGATAGAAGCTGACAGAAGCTGACATACTGATAGAAGCTGACAGAAGCTGACAGAAGCTGACAGACTGACAGAAGCTGACAGAAGCTGACAGACTGATAGAAGCTGACAGACTGATAGAAGCTGACAGACTGATAGAAGCTGACAGAAGCTGACAGACTGATAGAAACTGACAGAGGCTGACAGACTGATAGAAGCTGACAGACTGATAGAAGCTGTCAGACTGACAGAAGCTGACAGACTGACAGAAGCTGGCAGACTGACAGAAGCCGACAAACTGACAGAAGCTGACAGACTGATAGAAGCTGACAGACTGATAGACTGATAGAAGCTGACAGACTGACAGAAGCTGACAGACTGATAGACTGATAGAAGCTGATAGAAGCTGACAGATTGATAGAAGCTGACAGACTGATAGAAGCTGACAGACTGATAGAAGCTGACAGACTGATAGAAGCTGACAGAAGCTGATAGAAGCTGACAAACTGATAGAAGCTGATAGAAGCTGACAGACTGATAGAAGCTGACAGAAGCTGACAGACTGACTGAAGCTGACAGACTGATAGAAGCTGACAGCCTGATAGAAGCTGATAGAAGCTGTGTTGAGTGTTGGAGTGTTGAGAGGTTTACCTTTTGTTGAGAAAACGTATTCTCCTCACGGCCTGTTATTTCATGTCATCACATCCTATTGTGACAGCAGCGTTTTCCAGACACACAATACACCTGAAGAGGCCCATGCACACTGAGCCATTCAACCCAAGCATTTTTATTAACCTCTGAAAAGCTGCCTTTTGTAGAGGGTAGAAAACTATAGAAAACCATCCGTTCACACCCACCGGCTCTTTGAATGAATGCCATTCTGGTTCTACAGTACATTTCTGGCAGAAAATACTACTCTACCATCATAGGCAAAGTCCAGCAGACGACTGAACAAGTAGTGTGCTTGACCGTTGCCTTCTCATGTTGTTATTTTGTGGGGTGGGGGGGGGCGTACCTCTGTGATATTCCCATGCTCTCTATGTACGGGTGGATTGCTATATGAGAATGCAATTTTCCATAAAAACACATTGTTTCCATTGCCAAATATAAAGATTACCTCATTTTCAATATTTAGCAAATAAACCTCTGATTCCTGCCCTGGAGTATCAGTGTGGACGGTGTTACTCAGTGTGCCAGTGCATGGTGTGTGAATGATTGTTTGCGTGTGGGTGGATGTGAAGTATGTTATCAGGCCCAGCTTTGAGAGTGAGATCACTTCCTGTCTCTCTCTGCCCCAAGCCCATCCAGATAAGAGCACTCACACTCGGCCCTCTGGGAATTTTCCACAGGAAGTAGCACAATGGCCTACTCCATTAGCTTGACATTACAAGCCACACCTGTCCTTGCCATAACGCCGTCCAAAATAAGCAGCAAATAGCATTTCCTGTTGGAGTCCATATTAACCCTGAGAAGTGCATTGTGTAGTCACAAAGGGGCTATTTAGCGAAGAACTACCTGTTGACTTCTGACTATAAAAAATTCATCATAGGTCTACTGTTTGTTGTCCATCTGTGTATTGGCGTGGTGCTGGGTAGTCTGTCTGCTGTAGTTGTGGGGGCGCTGGGTAGCCTGTCTGCTGTAGTGATAGGGGTGCTGGGCAGTGTGTCTGCTGTAGTCATAGGGGTGCTGGGTACTGTGTCTGCTGTAGTCATAGGGGCACTGGGTAGTGTGTCTGCTGTAGTCATAGGGGCACTGGGTAGTGTGTCTGCTGTAGTCATAGGGCGTGAGCCCTCTGCTGGAGGGCGTCGCTGGAGGCTCCGGACTGGAGGTCGACTCTGGAGGCTCTGGACTGGAGGGCGACTCTGGAGGCTCTGGACTGGAGGGCGACTGGAGGCTCTGGACTGGAGGGCGACTCTGGAGGCTCTGGACTGGAGGGCGACTCTGGAGGCTCTGGACTGGAGGGCGACTCTGGAGGCTCCGGACTGGAGGGCGACTCTGGAGGCTCCGGACTGGAGGGCGACTCTGGAGGCTCCGGACTGGAGGGCGACTCTGGAGGCTCCGGACTGGAGGGCGACTCTGGAGGCTCCGGACTGGAGGGCGACTCTGGAGGCTCTGGACTGGAGGGCGACTCTGGAGGCTCTGGACTGGAGGTCGTCTCTGGAGGCTCCGGACTGGAGGTCGTCTCTGGAGGCTCCGGGCTGGAGGTCGTCTCTGGAGGCTCCGGGCTGGGCGCAGGCACAGGACTCACCAGGCTGGGGAGACATACAGGAGACCTGGCTCTGGGCGCAGGCACAGGACTCACCAGGCTGGGGAGACACACAGGAGACCTGGCTCTGGGCGCAGGCACAGGACTCACCAGGCTGGGGAGACACACAGAAGGCCTCTTCCTTGGCCGAGGCACCGGATAAAGTGGGCCGTGGAGGCGCACTGGCGGTCTCGAGCGCAGAGCTGGCACCACCCGTTCTGGTTGGATGCCCACTTCCACCCGGCAAATGCGGGACGCTGGCACCGAGCACACCGGCCTGTGAATGCTCGGTCGAGACACATTGCGCATCACCCCATAGCACGGGGCCTGACCAGTCACATCCTCGCCACGATAAGCACAGGGAGTTGGCTCAGGTCTCCAACCTGACTCTGCCACACTCCCCGTTGTCCCCCCCCACATTTTTTTTGGGGGGGGGCTGCCTCTCGGGGTTCCTTGCCAGCCGTGTTCCCTCATAACATTGCCGCTCCGCTTTAGCTGCTGCCTTCACCTTCCTCTCTGCTTCTACCTGCTCCCAGGGCAGGCGATCCTTCCCGCCCAGGATCTCCTCCCACGTCCTGGATCCCTTGCCATTTAAAATGTCCTCCCATGTCCAGTCCTCCTTCTTACCACGCTGCTTGGTCCTTTGGTGGTGGGTTGTTCTGTAACGATCATCGTTGCATGAAGAAGTGTTCATGACTTTTTATTTAAACTGAACACTAAACAAAAATAACAAAGTGAATAACCGAAACAGTCCTGTCAGGTGCAAAACACTAAACAGAAAACAACTACCCACAAAACACAGGTGGGAAAAAGCTACCTAAGTATGGTTCCCAATCAGAGACAACGATAGACAGCTGTCCCTGATTGAGAACCATACCCGGACAAAACAAAGAAATACAACACATAGAAAAACGAACATAGAATGCCCACCCAAATCACACACTGATAGAGACATATAAAGCTCTCTAAGGTCAGGGCGTGACAGCTCCCTCCCATACATTACCTCTTTAACCTTTTCAACATGTACCTTTAGCTGGGATCAAGTTCACGTCCGAAACAGGCTGACAAATCTAACCAAGCTGACAAGTCTAACCGGGCTGACAAGTCTAACCGGGCTGACAAGTCTAACCGGGCTGACAAGTCTAACCGGGCTGACAAGTCTAACCGGGCTGACAAATCTAACCAAGCTGACAAATCTAACCGGGCTGACAAGTCTAACCGGGCGGACAAGTCTAACCGGGCGGACAAGTCTAACCGGGCTGACAAGTCTAACCCGGCTGACAAGTCTAAACAGGCTTACATGCCCATCACTCATCCTCCTTATGAATATGTATGGCAGCACCTAAACTTGTTAACATTCCCATGTAATCCCAGCCAGACAGGTAGAGTGGTGACTTTTTAACCAGCATCAGTTCTGAAGTTCCAAACCAAACATTTCCCAAAGGGGTCAGAAGGATTGGTTGGGCGGAGAGAGAGAGAGAAATTACCGGTTGAGACATTAGTAAATGTCTCTCGGGTTATCTCATTTTTAGTTTAGTTTGACATGGAGCGAGTTTGGGTGGGAGACATTCGAGGGCCACTCTTGAGTCATCTGTCTTCTAAATGTATATAAGCATTCACCAGCAGGAGACACCAGGCTGTTTAATGTTGTCGTGTTAGCAGGTGACCCCAGGCTGTTTATTGTTGTCGTGTTAGCAGGTGACCCCAGGCTGTTTAATGTTGTCGTGTTAGCAGGTGACCCCAGGCTGTTTAATGTTGTCGTGTTAGTAGGTGACCCCAGGATGTTTAATGCTGTCGTGTTAGCAGGTGACCCCAGGCTGTTTAATGTTGTCGTGTTAGCAAGTGACCCCAGGCTGTTTATTGTTGTCGTGTTAGCAGGTGACCCCAGGCTGTTTATTCTTGTCATGTTAGCAGGTGACCCCAGGCTGTTTAATGTTGTCGTGTTAGCAGGTGACACCAGGCTGTTTAATGTTGTCGTGTTAGCAGGTGACCCCAGGCTGTTTAATGTTGTCGTGTTAGCAGGTGACACCAGGCTGTTTAATGTTGTCGTGTTAGCAGGTGACCCCAGGCTGTTTATTCTTGTCGTGTTAGCAGGTGACCCCAGGCTGTTTAATGTTGTCATGTTAGCAGGTGACCCCAGGCTGTTTAACGCTGTCGTGTTAGCAGGTGACACCAGGCTGTTTAATGTTGTCATGTTAGCAGGTGACCCCAGGCTGTTTAATGTTGTCGTGTTAGCAGGTGACACCAGGCTGTTTAATGTTGTCGTGTTATCAGGTGACCCCAGGCTGTTTAATGTTGTCGTGTTAGCAGGTGACACAAGGCTGTTTAATGTTGTCGTGTTAGCAGGTGACCCCAGGCTGTTTATTCTTGTCGTGTTAGCAGGTGACCCCAGGCTGTTTAATGTTGTCATGTTAGCAGGTGACCCCAGGCTGTTTAACGCTGTCGTGTTAGCAGGTGACACCAGGCTGTTTAATGTTGTCGTGTTAGCAGGTGACCCCAGGCTGTTTATTCTTGTCGTGTTAGCAAGTGACCCCAGGCTGTTTATTCTTGTCGTGTTAGCAGGTGACCCCAGGCTGTTTATTCTTGTCGTGTTAGCAGGTGACCCCAGGCTGTTTAATGTTGTCATGTTAGCAGGTGACCCCAGGCTGTTTATTCTTGTCATGTTAGCAGGTGACCCCAGGCTGTTTAATGTTGTCATGTTAGCAGGTGACCCCAGGCTGTTTAATGTTGTCGTGTTAGCAGGTGACCCCAGGCTGTTTATTGTTGTCGTGTTAGCAGGTGACCCCAGGCTGTTTATTGTTGTCGTGTTAGCAGGTGACCCCAGGCTGTTTAATGTTGTCGTGTTAGCAGGTGACCCCAGGCTGTTTATTGTTGTCGTGTTAGCAAAGCACTTTATTCTGCTTCGATTTTATACAGCTCAATTTATTACTGCATCTGTCAAGGGCAGTGGGAGACACCGGTTAGCTTAATTATATTGCCAATCCAGTTGTTGTAGACTCATTTGTAATATTTGGGATTTAAAAAAACGTTAATCTAAAATAAAATTAAATTTAAAAAAAATTGTCAGTTTCGCCGAATACAACAGGTGTAAACCTTACAATGAAATGCTTACTTACAAGCCCTAACCAACAGTGCACATTTTACGTAAAGAATATGCATTAGGTGAACAATAGATAAATAAGGAAATAAAAAACAAAAGTAAAAAGACTGAAAAATAACAGTCCCCTGTTAACAGTCCCCTGTTAAGTAGATACTAACACACCCCTCAGCATCACCATAGTAGATACTAACACACCCCTCAGCATCGCCACAGTAGATACTAACACACCCCTCAGCATCACCACAGTAGACACTAACACACCCCTCAGCATCACCACAGTAGATACTAACACACCCCTCAGCATCACCATAGTAGATACTAACACACCCCTCAGCATCACCACAGTAGATACTAACACACACATCAGCATCACCACAGTAGATACCAACACACACCTCAGCATCACCACAGTAGATACTAACACACCCCTCAGCATCACCACAGTAGATACTAACACACACATCAGCATCACCACAGTAGATATTAACACACACCTCAGCATCACCACAGTAGATACTAACACACCCCTCAGCATCACCATAGTAGATACTAACACACCCCTCAGCATCACCACAGTAGATACTAACACACACATCAGCATCACCACAGTAGATACTAACACACACACACCTCAGCATCACCACAGTAGATACTAACACACACACACCTCAGCATCACCACAGTAGATACTAACACAAGGTAACAGTTGCAACATAACAGTCTGAAATGACCTGCATAAGTTAACTTGTGTGCATCATCTCGTTGGGTGTTCTGGTGAGAAGTTATGAAGAACAGGGCTCCGGGCAGCCGAGCGGAAATGGAGGAAAACTCGCCTCCCTGCGGACCTGGCATCCTTTCACTCCCTCCTCTCTACATTTTCCTCTTCTGTCTCTGCTGCTAAAGCCACTTTCTACCACTCTAAATTCCAAGCATCTGCCTCTAACCCTAGGAAGCTCTTTGCCACCTTCTCCTCCCTCCTGAATCCTCCTCCCCCTCCCCCCCCCTCCTCCCTCTCTGCAGACGACTTCGTCAACCATTTTGAAAAGAAGGTCGACGACATCCGATCCTCGTTTGCTAAGTCAAACGACACCGCTGGTTCTGCTCACACTGCCCTACCCTGTGCTTTGACCTCTTTCTCCCCTCTCTCTCCAGATGAAATCTCGCGTCTTGTGACGGCCGGCCGCCCAACAACCTGCCCGCTTGACCCTATCCCCTCCTCTCTTCTCCAGACCATTTCCGGAGACCTTCTCCCTTACCTCACCTCGCTCATCAACTCATCCTTGACCGCTGGCTACGTCCCTTCCGTCTTCAAGAGAGCGAGAGTTGCACCCCTTCTGAAAAAACCTACACTCGATCCCTCCGATGTCAACAACTACAGACCAGTATCCCTTCTTTCTTTTCTCTCCAAAACTCTTGAACGTGCCGTCCTTGGCCAGCTCTCCTGCTATCTCTCTCAGAATGACCTTCTTGATCCAAATCAGTCAGGTTTCAAGACTAGTCACTCAACTGAGACTGCTCTTCTCTGTATCACGGAGGCGCTCCGCACTGCTAAAGCTAACTCTCTCTCCTCTGCTCTCATCCTTCTAGACCTATCGGCTGCCTTCGATACTGTGAACCATCAGATCCTCCTCTCCACCCTCTCCGAGTTGGGCATCTCCGGCGCGGCCCACGCTTGGATTGCGTCCTACCTGACAGGTCGCTCCTACCAGGTGGCGTGGCGAGAATCTGTCTCCTCACCACGCGCTCTCACCACTGGTGTCCCCCAGGGCTCTGTTCTAGGCCCTCTCCTATTCTCGCTATACACCAAGTCACTTGGCTCTGTCATAACCTCACATGGTCTCTCCTATCACTGCTATGCAGACGACACACAATTAATCTTCTCCTTTCCCCCTTCTGATGACCAGGTGGCGAATCGCATCTCTGCATGTCTGGCAGACATATCAGTGTGGATGACGGATCACCACCTCAAGCTGAACCTCGGCAAGACGGAGCTGCTCTTCCTCCCGGGGAAGGACTGCCCGTTCCATGATCTCGCCATCACGGTTGACAACTCCATTGTGTCCTCCTCCCAGAGCGCTAAGAACCTTGGCGTGATCCTGGACAACACCCTGTCGTTCTCAACTAACATCAAGGCGGTGGCCCGTTCCTGTAGGTTCATGCTCTACAACATCCGCAGAGTACGACCCTGCCTCACACAGGAAGCGGCGCAGGTCCTAATCCAGGCACTTGTCATCTCCCGTCTGGATTACTGCAACTCGCTGTTGGCTGGGCTCCCTGCCTGTGCCATCAAACCCCTACAACTCATCCAGAACGCCGCAGCCCGTCTGGTGTTCAACCTTCCCAAGTTCTCTCACGTCACCCCGCTCCTCCGCTCTCTCCACTGGCTTCCAGTTGAAGCTCGCATCCGCTACAAGACCATGGTGCTTGCCTACGGAGCTGTGAGGGGAACGGCACCTCAGTACCTTCAGGCTCTGATCAGGCCCTACACCCAAACAAGGGCTCTGCGTTCATCCACCTCTGGCCTGCTCGCCTCCCTACCACTGAGGAAGTACAGTTCCCGCTCAGCCCAGTCAAAACTGTTCGCTGCTCTGGCACCCCAATGGTGGAACAAACTCCCTCACGACGCCAGGACAGCGGAGTCAATCACCACCTTCCGGAGACACCTGAAACCCCACCTCTTCAAGGAATACCTAGGATAAAGCAATCCTTCTGCCCCCCCCCCCCCCCCCCCTTAAAAGATTTAGATGCACTATTGTAAAGTGGCTGTTCCACTGGATGTCATTAGGTGAATGCACCAATTTGTAAGTCGCTCTGGATAAGAGCGTCTGCTAAATGACTTAAATGTAAATGTAAACAGTAGCGAGACTATATACAGTAGCAAGGCTTTATACAGTAGTGAGGCTATATACAGTAGTGAGGCTATATACAGTAGCGAGGCTATATACAGTAGCGAGGCTATAACAGTAGCGAGGCTATATACAGGCACCGGTTAGTCGGGCTAATTGAGGTAGTTTGGACATGTAGGTATGGTTAAAGTGACTGTGCATATATGATAAACAGAGAGTAGCAGCAGCGTAAAATAGGGGTTGGCAGGTCGTGGGTGGCGGGACACAATGCAGATAGTCCGGGTAGCCATTTGATTACCTGTTCAGGAGTCTTATGACTTGGGGGTAAAAGCTGTTGAGAAGCCTTTTGGTCCTAGACTTGTCCTAGATCTAGTAACACATATTTAGAGGATTGATACATTATCATATTTTGAGAATGTTTTTTTATTCACTTGTAGCTTGGCGGGGAGTGGATGCTAGTCTTACAAGATAATGCAAGAGGAATCATTATTAATGCCTTAAATAAATCATGTAAATATGTCCATTTCTTAATAATTAAAAATTTAATTTCTGCGATGAGGAGACTAATGAGGACCACAAAATTGTGGTCCTCTATAATAATTTACAGTGATGGTCAAGAATAAAACAAATCAGTCTTTTTTGTTTGTAAACACTACAGGTCTCCTCACATTAATCGATTCTCATGTCAACAGTGGATAAAGCTTTTCTTAGAATGTCCTGTTTGAGCAGGTAGCACGAGTCGCTGTGTTCAATAAAAACTTGTGCAAAAGGTCAAGGTGGCCTATAGGTGACAATACATCTGCTACAGTCACCGGCGCTATAGCCAGAAACATGAAAGGACAAGTCCCCAACACTCCATGTAGTCCATGACTCACAAAACATGGAGCCAATGAGACATTATGAGTACTTCTGAGAGACATTCTGAGAGACATTCTGAGAGACATTCTGAGAGAGATTCTGAGAGAGATTCTGAGAGAGATTCTGAGAGACACTCTGAGAGACATTCTGAGAGACATTCGGAGAGACATTCGGAGAGACATTCTGAGAGACATTCTGAGAGACATTCTGAGAGACACTGAGATTCTTTCTGAGACATTCTTTCTGAGACATTCTTTCTGAGACATAATCTGAGATTCTTTCTGAGACATTCTTTCTGAGACATTCTTTCTGAGACATTCTTTCTGAGACATTCTGAGAGAGATTCTAAGAGACATTCTGAGAGACATTCTGAGAGACATTCTAAGAGACATTCTAAGAGACATTCTGAGAGACATTCTGAGAGACATTCTGAGAGACATTCTGAGAGAGATTCTAAGAGACATTCTGAGAGACATTCTGAGAGACATTCTAAGAGACATTCTAAGAGACATTCTGAGAGACATTCTGAGAGACATTCTGAGAGACATTCTGAGAGAGATTCTAAGAGACATTCTGAGAGACATTCTGAGAGACATTCTGAGAGACATTCTGAGAGACATTCTGAGAGACATTCTGAGAGACACTCTGAGAGACACTCTGAGAGACATTCTAAGAGACATTCTGAGAGAGATTCTAAGAGACATTCTGAGACACATTCTGAGAGACATTCTGAGAGACATTCTGAGAGACATTCTGAGAGAGATTCTAAGAGACATTCTAAGAGACATTCTGAGACACATTCTGAGAGACATTCTGAGAGACATTCTGAGAGACACTGAGAGACACTCTGAGAGACATTCTGAGAGACATTCTGAGAGAGATTCTAAGAGACATTCTGAGAGACATTCTGAGAGACATTCTAAGAGACATTCTGAGAGACATTCTGAGAGACATTCTGAGAGACATTCTGAGAGACATTCTGAGACAACAAATCCACTTACACATTTGTTACGCTAGAAATCTTAGAATTTGTTGAGCTTAAATCCACAGAAGCAATGTTTTATGAGTTCTCAACATTCTCAATACCGTTCATAGCAGGCTGGTGGGGGGAGCTATAGGAGGACAGGCTCATTTTATTTGGATGGAATTGAATAAATGTAACTGTATCAAACATATGGACACCACATGGTTGACTCAAATCCATTAATTCCATTCCAGCCAATAGAATGAGCCCGTCCTCCTATAGATACTCCCACCAGCCACCTCTAATGCCATTCCTATTACAATATGAGTACTATCAGGGGCGAACTGGCCACAGGACAGTTCGGGCAAATGCCAGATTATCAGAAAAATGTTTAGCCCAATAGGTCTGTCTAAATGTTTCATTTTTTTTTGTCAATATTTTTTTGGCCACAAGGGAAGAAATAGGTCGGTGTGTTAAAAATGCCTAGGCTGATTTCTGGTCCCAGTCCGTCCCTTGGTGCTATTAATCAGCTCATGTTGGGCGTCCATACAGTGAGGAGTTATAAACCACAGGAAGACACAGAGGGAGAGAAGTTCCCAGGAAGTCTCTCACACACCCGTTATTTATCAGAGCTGCCATGATATCAGGATGACTCAGAATGGCTTTTTGAAACCTGGGTAACTTTCAAACCTTCAACATAATCATACATATATTATGTTATTAATAAGAATCATCTTATTTTCTGAATATTCACGTACATTTATTATCTACTCATAGTCACTTTAACTCTACCTACATGTACATATTGCCTCAATTACCTCAACTAACCCATGACCCCTTCACATTGACTCTGTACCGGTACCCCTGTATATAACCTCCACATTGACTCTGTACCGGTACCCCCTGTATTTAACCTCCACATTGACTCTGTACCGGTACCCCCTGTCTATAGCCTCAACATTGTCTCTGTACCGGTACCCTCTGTATATAGTCTCCACATTGACTCTGTACCGGTACCCCCTGTATATAGCTTCCACATTGACTCTGTACCGGTACCCCCTGTATATAACCTCCACATTGACTCTGTACCGGTACCCTCCTGTATATAGCCTCCACATTGACTCTGTACCGGTACCCCCTGTATATAACCTCCACATTGACTCTGTACCGGTACCCTCCTGTATATAGCCTAAGCATTGACTCTGTACTGGTACCCCCTGTATATAGTCTCCACATTGACTCTGTACTAGTACCCCCTGTATATAGTCTCCACATTGACTCTGTACCGGTACCCCCTGTATATAGCCTCCACATTGACCCTGTACCAGTACCAGTACCCCATGTATATAGCCTCCACATTGACTCTGTACTGGTATCCTCCTGTATATAGCCTCCACATTGACTCTACCGGTACCCCCTGTATATAACCTCCACATTGACTCTGTACCAGTACCAGTACCCCCTGTATATAGCCTCCACATTGACTCTGTACCGTAACACCCTGTATATAGCCTCCACATTGACTCTGTACCGTAACACCCTGTATATAGCCTCCACATTAACTCTGTACCAGTACCCCTTGTATATAGCCTCCACATTGACTCTGTACCGGTACCCCCTGTATATAGCCTCCACATTGACTCTGTACCGTAATACCCTGTATATAGCCTCCACATTGACTCTGTACCGTAATACCCTGTATATAGCCTCCACATTGACTCTGTACCGGAACCCCCTGTATATAGCCTCCACATTGACTCTGTACCGTAATACCCTGTATATAGCCTCCACATTGACTCTTTACCGTTTCACCCTGTATATAGCCTCCACATTGACTCTGTACCAGTACCAGTAGCCCCTGTATATAGCCTCCACATTGACTCTGTACCGTAACACCCTGTATATAGCCTCCACATTAACTCTGTACCAGTACCAGTACCCTTTGTATATAGCCTCCACATTGAATATGTACCGGTACACCCTGTATATAGCCTCCACATTGACTCTGTACCGGTACCCCCTGTATATAGCCTCCACATTGACTCTGTACCGGTACCCCCTGTATATAGCCTCCACATTGACTCTGTACCGTAATACCCTGTATATAGCCTCCACATTGACTCTGTACCGTAATACCCTGTATATAGCCTCCACATTGACTCTGTACCGTAATACCCTGTATATAGCCTCCACATTGACTCTGTACCGTAATACCCTGTATAGAGCCTCCACATTGACTCTGTACCGGTACCCCCTGTATATAGCCTCCACATTGACTCTGTACCGTAATACCCTGTATGTAGTCTCCACATTGACTCTGTACCGGGATACCCTGTATATAGCCTCCACATTGACTCTGTACCGGTACCCCCTGTATATAGCCTCCACATTGACTCTGTACCATAATACCCTGTATGTAGTCTCCACATTGACTCTGTACCGTAATACCCTGTATATAGCCTCCACATTGACTCTGTACTGGTACCCCCTGTATATAGCCTTCACATTGACTCTGTACCGGTACCCCCTGTATATAGCCTCCACATTGACTCTGTACCAGTACCAGTAGCCCCTGTATATAGCCTCCACATTGACTCTGTACCGTAACACCCTGTATATAGCCTCCACATTAACTCTGTACCGGTACCCCCTGTATATAGCCTCCACATTGACTCTGTACCAGTACCAGTAGCCCCTGTATATAGCCTCCACATTGACTCTGTACCGGTACCCCCTGTATATAGCCTCCACATTGACTCTGTACCGGTACCCCCTGTATATAGCCTCCACATTGACTCTGTACCGTAATACCCTGTATATAGCCTCCACATTGACTCTGTACCGTAATACCCTGTATATAGCCTCCACATTGACTCTGTACCGTAATACCCTGTATATAGCCTCCACATTGACTCTGTACCGTAATACCCTGTATAGAGCCTCCACATTGACTCTGTACCGGTACCCCCTGTATATAGCCTCCACATTGACTCTGTACCGTAATACCCTGTATGTAGTCTCCACATTGACTCTGTACCGTAATACCCTGTATATAGCCTCCACATTGACTCTGTACCGGTACCCCCTGTATATAGCCTCCACATTGACTCTGTACCATAATACCCTGTATGTAGTCTCCACATTGACTCTGTACCGTAATACCCTGTATATAGCCTCCACATTGACTCTGTACTGGTACCCCCTGTATATAGCCTTCACATTGACTCTGTACCGGTACCCCCTGTATATAGCCTCCACATTGACTCTGTACCAGTACCAGTAGCCCCTGTATATAGCCTCCACATTGACTCTGTACCGTAACACCCTGTATATAGCCTCCACATTAACTCTGTACCGGTACCCCCTGTATATAGCCTCCACATTGACTCTGTACCAGTACCAGTAGCCCCTGTATATAGCCTCCACATTGACTCTGTACCGGTACCCCCTGTATATAGCCTCCACATTGACTCTGTACCGGTACCCCCTGTATATAGCCTCCACATTGACTCTGTACCGTAATACCCTGTATATAGCCTCCACATTGACTCTGTACCGTAATACCCTGTATATAGCCTCCACATTGACTCTGTACCGTAATACCCTGTATATAGCCTCCACATTGACTCTGTACCGTAATACCCTGTATAGAGCCTCCACATTGACTCTGTACCGGTACCCCCTGTATATAGCCTCCACATTGACTCTGTACCGTAATACCCTGTATGTAGTCTCCACATTGACTCTGTACCGTAATACCCTGTATATAGCCTCCACATTGACTCTGTACCGGTACCCCCTGTATATAGCCTCCACATTGACTCTGTACCATAATACCCTGTATGTAGTCTCCACATTGACTCTGTACCGTAATACCCTGTATATAGCCTCCACATTGACTCTGTACTGGTACCCCCTGTATATAGCCTTCACATTGACTCTGTACCGGTACCCCCTGTATATAGCCTCCACATTGACTCTGTACCAGTACCAGTAGCCCCTGTATATAGCCTCCACATTGACTCTGTACCGTAACACCCTGTATATAGCCTCCACATTAACTCTATACCAGTACCAGTACCCCTTGTATATTGCCTCCACATTGACTCTGTACCGGTACCCCCTGTATATAGCCTCCACATTGACTCTGTTCCGGTACCCCCTTTATATAGCCTCCACATTGACTCTGTACCGTTACACCCTGTATATAGCCTCCACATTAACTCTGTACCAGTACCAGTACCCCTTGTATATAGCCTCCACATTGACTCTGTACCGGTACCCCCTGTATATAGCCTCCACATTGACTCTGTACCGGTACCACCTGTATATAGCCTCCACATTGACTCTGTACCGGTACCCCCTGTATATAACCTCCACATTGACTCTGTACCGGTACCCCCTGTATATAACCTCCACATTGACTCTGTACCAGTACCAGTACCCCCTGTATATAGCCTCCACATTGACTCTGTACCAGTACCAGTACCCCCTGTATATAGCCTCCACATTGACTCTGTACCGGTACCCCCTGTATATAGCCTCCACATTGACTCTGTACCGGTACCCCCTGTATATAGCCTCCACATTGACTCTGTACCGGTACCCCCTGTATATAGCCTCCACATTGACTCTGTACCGTAACACCCTGTATATAGCCTCCACATTGACTCTGTACCGTAATACCCTGTATATAGGCTCCACATTGACTCTGTACCGTAATACCCTGTATATAGCCTCCACATTGACTCTGTACCGGTACCCCCTGTATATAGCCTCCACATTGACTCTGTACTGGTACCCCCTGTATATAGCCTCCACATTGACTCTGTACCGGTACCCCCTGTATATAGCCTCCACATTGACTCTGTACCGTAATACCCTGTATATAGCCTCCACATTGACTCTTTACCGTAATTCCCTGTATATATCCTCCACCTTGACTCTGTACCGTAATACCCTGTATAGAGCCTCCACATTGACTCTGTACCGTGACCCCCTGTATATAGCCTCCACATTGACTCTGTACCGTAATACCCTGTATGTAGTCTCCACATTGACTCTGTACCGTAATACCCTGTATATAGGCTCCACATTGACTCTGTACCGTAATACCCTGTATATAACCTCCACATTGACTCTGTACCGTAATACCCTGTATATAGCCTCACTACTGTTGCTTTACTGCTGCTCTTTAAATATGTTTTAGTACAAATAAAAAAAAATTATGCGTTGTTCGGTTAAGGGCTTGTAAGTAAGCATTTCACTGTAACGTCTACCACACCTGTTGTACTAGGCGCATTTGACAAATAACATTTGATTTGATAAGTCATTCTTCTATGGTAGCTATTAGTAAACGCCATCACATAATGTTTAATACTGTAGTAACCCCAGTAAGGGTAGCCTGCTGTGTGATCTTTGTGTGTTCTCTGAATACTTAGTCAAATCAAATCAAATCAAATTTTATTAGTCACATACACATGGTTAGCAGATGTTAATGCGAGTGTAGCGAAATGCTTGTGCTTCTAGTTCCGACAATGCAGTAATAACCAACAAGTAATCTAACCTAACAATTCCACAACTACTACCTTATACACACACACAAGTGTAAAGGGATAAAGAATATGTACATAAAGATATATGAATGAGTGGTGGTACAGAACGGCATGGCAAGATGCAGTAGATGGTATAGAGTACGGTATATACATATGAGATGAGTACTGTAGGGTATGTAAACATAAAGTGGCATAGTTTAAAGTGGCTTGACTCTGTACCGTAATACCCTGTATATAGCCTCCACATTGACTCTTTACCGTAATTCCCTGTATATATCCTCCACCTTGACTCTGTACCGTAATACCCTGTATAGAGCCTCCACATTGACTCTGTACCGTAACACCCTGTATATAGCCTCCACATTAACTCTGTACCAGTACCAGTACCCTTTGTATATAGCCTCCACATTGAATATGTACCGGTACACCCTGTATATAGCCTCCACATTGACTCTGTACCGGTACCCCCTGTATATAGCCTCCACATTGACTCTGTACCGGTACCCCCTGTATATAGCCTCCACATTGACTCTGTACCGTAATACCCTGTATATAGCCTCCACATTGACTCTGTACCGTAATACCCTGTATATAGCCTCCACATTGACTCTGTACCGTAATACCCTGTATATAGCCTCCACATTGACTCTGTACCGTAATACCCTGTATAGAGCCTCCACATTGACTCTGTACCGGTACCCCCTGTATATAGCCTCCACATTGACTCTGTACCGTAATACCCTGTATGTAGTCTCCACATTGACTCTGTACCGTAATACCCTGTATATAGCCTCCACATTGACTCTGTACCGGTACCCCCTGTATATAGCCTCCACATTGACTCTGTACCGTAATACCCTGTATGTAGTCTCCACATTGACTCTGTACCGTGACCCCCTGTATATAGCCTCCACATTGACTCTGTACCGTAATACCCTGTATGTAGTCTCCACATTGACTCTGTACCGTAATACCCTGTATATAGGCTCCACATTGACTCTGTACCGTAATACCCTGTATATAACCTCCACATTGACTCTGTACCGTAATACCCTGTATATAACCTCCACATTGACTCTGTACCGTAATACCCTGTATATAGCCTCACTACTGTTGCTTTACTGCTGCTCTTTAAATATGTTTTAGTACAAATAAAAAAAAATTATGCGTTGTTCGGTTAAGGGCTTGTAAGTAAGCATTTCACTGTAACGTCTACCACACCTGTTGTACTAGGCGCATTTGACAAAAAACATTTGATTTGATAAGTCATTCTTCTATGGTAGCTATTAGTAAACGCCATCACATAATGTTTAATACTGTAGTAACCCCAGTAAGGGTAGCCTGCTGTGTGATCTTTGTGTGTTCTCTGAATACTTAGTCAAATCAAATCAAATCAAATTTTATTAGTCACATACACATGGTTAGCAGATGTTAATGCGAGTGTAGCGAAATGCTTGTGCTTCTAGTTCCGACAATGCAGTAATAACCAACAAGTAATCTAACCTAACAATTCCACAACTACTACCTTATACACACACACAAGTGTAAAGGGATAAAGAATATGTACATAAAGATATATGAATGAGTGGTGGTACAGAACGGCATGGCAAGATGCAGTAGATGGTATAGAGTACGGTATATACATATGAGATGAGTACTGTAGGGTATGTAAACATAAAGTGGCATAGTTTAAAGTGGCTAGTGGTACATGTATTACATAAAGATGGCAAGATGCAGTAGATGATATAGAGTACAGTATATACATATGAGATGGGTAATGTAGGGTATGTAAACATTATATTAAGTGGCATTGTTTAAAGTGGCTAGTGGTACATTTTTACATAATTTCCATCAATTCCCATTTTTAAAGTGGCTGGAGTTGAGTCAGTATGTTGGCAGCGGCCGCTAAATGTTAGTGGTGGCTGTTTAACAGTCTGATGGCCTTGAGATAGAAGCTGTTTTTCAGTCTCTCGGTCCCTGCTTTGATGCACCTGTACTGACCTCGCCTTCTGGATGATAGCGGGGTGAACAGGCAGTGGCTTGGGTGGTTGTTGTCCTTGATGATCTTTATGGCCTTCCTGTGACATCGGGTGGTGTAGGTGTCCTGGAGGGCAGGTAGTTTGCCCCCGGTGATGCGTTCTGCAGACCTCACTACCCTCTGGAGAGCCTTACGGTTGTGGGCGGAGCAGTTGCCGTACCAGGCGGTGATACAGCCCGACAGGATGCTCTCGATTGTGCATCTGTAGAAGTTTGTGAGTGCTTTTGGTGACAAGCCGAATTTCTTCAGCCTCCTGAGGTTGAAGAGGCGCTGCTGCGCCTTCTTCACAACGCTGTCTGTGTGGGTGGACCAATTCAGTTTGTCCGTGATGTGTACACCGAGGAACTTAAAACTTTCCACCTTCTCCACTACTGACCCGTCGATGTGGATAGGGGGGTGCTCCCTCTGCTGTTTCCTGAAGTCCACAATCATCTCCTTTGTTTTGTTGACGTTGAGTGTGAGGTTATTTTCCTGACACCACACTCCGAGGGCCCTCACCTCCTCCCTGTAGGCCGTCTCGTCGTTGTTGGTAATCAAGCCTACCACTGTAGTGTCATCCGCAAACTTGATGATTGAGTTGGAGGCGTGCATGGCCACGCAGTCGTGGGTGAACAGGGAGTACAGGAGAGGGCTCAGAACGCACCCTTGTGGGGCCCCAGTGTTGAGGATCAGCGGGGTGGAGATGTTGTTACCTACCCTCACCACCTGGGGGCGGCCCGTCAGGAAGTCCAGGACCCAGTTGCACAGGGCGGGGTCGAGACCCAGGGTCTCGAGCTTGATGACGAGTTTGGAGGGTACTATGGTGTTAAATGCTGAGCTGTAATCGATGAACAGCATTCTCACATGGGTATTCCTCTTGTCCAGATGGGTTAGGGCAGTGTGCAGTGTGGTTGCGATTGCGTCGTCTGTGGACCTATTGGGTCGGTAAGCAAATTGGAGTGGGTCTAGGGTGTCCGGTAGGGTGGAGGTGATATGGTCCTTGACTAGTCTCTCAAAGCACTTCATGATGACGGAAGTGAGTGCTACGGGGCGGTAGTCGTTTAGCTCAGTTACCTTAGCTTTCTTGGGAACAGGAACAATGGTGGCCCTCTTGAAGCATGTGGGAACAGCAGACTGGGATAAGGATTGATTGAATATGTCCGTAAACACACCAGCCAGCTGGTCTGCGCATGCTCTGAGGACGCGGCTGGGAATGCCGTCTGGGCCTGCAGCCTTGCGAGGGTTAACACGTTTAAATGTTTTACTCACCTCGGCTGCAGTGAAGGAGAGCCCGCAGGTTTTGGTAGCGGGCCGTGTCAGTGGCACTGTATTGTCCTCAAAGCGGGCAAAAAAGTTGTTTAGCCTGTCTGGGAGCAAGACATCCTGGTCCGCGACGGGGCTGGTTTTCTTTTTGTAATCCGTGATTGACTGTAGACCCTGCCACATACCTCTTGTGTCTGAGCTGTTGAATTGCGACTCGATTTTGTCTCTGTACTGGGACTTAGCCTGTTTGATTGCCTTGCGGAGAGAATAGCTACACTGTTTGTATTCGGTCATGCTTCCGGTCACCTTGCCCTGGTTAAAAGCAGTGGTTCGCGCTTTCAGTTTCACGCGAATGCTGCCGTCAATCCACGGTTTCTGGTTTGGGAATGTTTTAATCGTTGCTGTGGGTACGACATCGTCAATGCACTTCCTAATGAACTCGCTCACCGAATCAGCATATTCGTCAATATTGTTGTTGGACGCAATGCGGAACATATTCCAATCCGCGTGATCGAAGCAGTCTTGAAGCGTGGATTCAGATTGGTCGGACCAGCGTTGAACAGACCTGAGCGCGGGAGCTTGTTGTTTTAGTTTCTGTTTGTAGGCTGGAATCAACAAAATGGAGTCGTGGTCAGCTTTTCCGAAAGGGGGGCGGGGGAGGGCCTTATATGCGTCGCGTAAATTAGTATAACAATGATCTAGGGTTTTTCCAGCCCTGGTAGCACAATCGATATGCTGATAGAATTTAGGGAGTTTTGTTTTTAGATTAGCCTTGTTAAAATCCCCAGCTACGATGAATGCAGCCTCAGGGTGTGTGGTTTCCAGTTTACAAAGAGTCAGATAAAGTTCGTTCAGGGCCATCGATGTGTCTGCTTGGGGGGGAATATATACGGCTGTGATTATGATTGAAGAGAATTCCCTTGGTAGATAATGCGGTCGACATTTGATTGTGAGGAGTTCTAGATCAGGTGAACAGAATGACTTGAGTTCCTGTGTGTTGTTATGATGATCACACCACGTCTCGTTAATCATAAGGCATACCCCCCCGCCCCTCTTCTTACCGGAAAGATGTTTGTTTCTGTCGGCGCGATGCATGAAGAAACCAGCTGGCTGCACCGACTCCGTTAGCGTCTCTTGAGTTAGCCATGTTTCCGTGAAGCAGAGCACGTTGCAATCCCTGATGTCTCTCTGGAATGCTACCCGTGCTCGGATTTCATCAACCTTATTGTCAAGAGACTGGACATTGGCGAGTAGTATGCTAGGGAGTGGAGCGCGATGTGCCCGTCTCCGAAGCCTGACCACGAGACCGCCTCGTTTGCCCCTTTTACGGCGTCGCACAGGGTCGCCGGCTGGGATCAGATCCATTGTATTGGGTGGAAGGCAAAACACTGGATCCGTTTCGGGAAAGTCATATTCCTGGTAGGAACGATGATGAGTTGACGTTAATCGTATATTCAGTAGTTCCTCCCGACTGTATGTAATGAAACCTAAGATTACCTGGGGTACGGATGTAAGAAATAACACATAAAAAAACAAAATACTGCATATTTTCCAAGGAACGCGAAGCGAGGCGGCCATCTCTTTTCGGCGCCGGAAGAGGGTTGGCATGAAGACCATACTGTAGGTATGTGTGCACTTAGTCATCCCTGTGTGTGTGTGTGTGTGTGTGTGTGTGTGTGTGTGTGTGTGTGTGTGTGTGTGTGTGTGTAACCTCTCCTTCTGTTCTACGCTCAGAGCCGTGCAGCTTTGCACGCGGATTAAACAGTTTCTTTCTTTCCTGTCCCTCTAAGGCTCTTGACCTTTCCAAGGCTCTTGACCTTTCCCGAGACTTTTCTCTGGTATTTCTCCTTCCTGTGATATCTCAATAAAAGATACAAAGATCCTCTTACCACTGAAGAAGTGCTGTGGAGGAACAGCCATATAAACACACCGCCACTTTGTGGGATCTAAATAGTGATACGTGTTTTGAAACAGCCAAAAGGGTATGTTCGAATACTTTTGTATACTTCTTAGCCAGTAGTTCTGAAAGTAACTCTCACGAGCCAAAAAGGGTCCTGAAAAATTGCGTACTACTTCACATGTGCACCATGTCGTTGGTCTCTCTCTGCTGTGGGTGCATGATTTGCGTCTTTGATGAATGTCATTCAAAATGGCGTGGGGCTGAAGCTAATTGATTGAACTTAAATTGCTAGAGGGCTGGCCCACATAGGGAGAAAATGTGGGGAACATGTCTTATCTCAAACTATGGATTTTGTGGCAAATTGAGGTAAGAGAGTAATTCTCCTCATAGATCATCCAGGTGTGAACTACACGTTGACACATGAAGCCCAAAGTGGGAGGTTGGAAAAATAAAGAGTAGTCGACAAAGTACTAGAGCATTCCTTTAACTGTTTTTTCCCAGGAGGATTGCGTGATAACTCACAGCAATCGATAATTCAACTGTCTGTATTCAGAGAGAGCTAAGGAAACTATAGCAGCATCATGTCTGAACCTTCAACTGTAGCAGCATCATGTCTGAACCTTCATCAACTGTAGCATCATCGTGTTTGAACCGGCATCAACTGTAGCAGCATCATGTCTGAACCTTCAACTGTAGCAGCATCATGTCTGAACCTTCATCAACTGTAGCAGCATCGTGTTTGAACCGGCATCAACTGTAGCAGCATCGTGTCTGAACCTTCATCAACTGTAGCAGCATCATGTCTGAACGGGCATCAACTGTAGCAGCATCATGTCTGAACCTTCATCAACTGTAGCAGCATTATGTCTGAACGGGCATCAACTGTAGCAGCATCATGTCTGAACCTTCATCAACTGTAGCAGCATCATGTCTGAATGGGCATCAACTGTAGCAGCATCATGTCTGAACCGGCATCAACTGTAGCAGCATCATGTCTGAACCGGCATCAACAGGAATAATCAAACGGCAAAGTGAGGGCAACTGGAATTGCAAAATGTAGGGCAGAAATATATCCTCTTTAGAGAGGTACAACTCATAATCTGTTTGATTAATACACTAGTGCTCAATAACCCCAGGGAACATGCAGTTTTGGCATCAATTGTGTTTGCTCAACAGTGCATTCAATCATATCAATTTTAATATTTGGAATAAATGGAATATAACACATCTCTGTGATATTGAGCAGACAGACTGCGGCAGTGCAGTAATCACATTGGAGTACGGTACATCACAATCTGTGTCTGTCATAATATCGAAAAACATTTGAATTCAGATTCCCGTCCTTATCCCCTGTCTGTTCCTCTAGAATGGTAGCCCCCTCCCCCACTGAGATTTTCCCCCAGTCGTCCCCCTCCCCGCTGAGAGCATCCCCCAGTCGCATCCCCTCCCCGCTGAGATCTTCCCCCAGTCGCATCCCCTCCCCACTGAGATCTTCCCCCAGTCGCCCCCTCCCCTCTGAGATCTTCCCCCAGTCGCCCCCTCCCCTCTGAGATCTTCCCCCAGTCGCCCCCCTCCCCACTGAAATCTTCCCCCAGTCGCCCCCCTCCCCGCTGAGTTCTTCCCCCTGTCGGCCCCCTCCCCTCTGAGATCTTTCCCCTGTCGACCCCCTCCCCGCTGAGATCTTCCCCGTCGACCCCCTCCCCGCTGAGATCTTCCCCGTCGACCCCCTCCCCGCTGAGCGTTTTTCCCTGTCGGCCATCTCACGCTGAGAACTTCCACCTGTCAGCCCCTCCCTGCTGGGAGTTTCCTCATGTTCGCCCTGCCATGCTGGAAACTTCCTCCTGTTCGCCCTGCCATGCTGGAAACTTCCTCCTGTTCGCCCTGCCATGCTGGAAACTTCCTCCTGTTCGTCCTGCCATGCTGGAAACTTCCTCCTGTTCGTCCTGCCATGCTGGAAACTTCCTCCTGTTCGTCCTGCCATGCTGGAAACTTCCTCCTGTTCGCCCTGACATGCTGGAAACTTCCTCCTGTTCGTCCTGCCATGCTGGAAACTTCCTCCTGTTCGCCCTGCCATGCTGGAAACTTCCTCCTGTTCGCCCTGCCATGCTGGAAACTTCCTCCTGTTCGCCCTGCCATGCTGGAAACGTCTTCCTGTTCGCCCTGCCATGCTGGAAACTTCCTCCTGTTCGCCCTGCCATGCTGGAAACTTCCTCCTGTTCGTCCTGCCATGCTGGAAACTTCCTCCTGTTCGCCCTGCCATGCTGGAAACTTCCTCCTGTTCGCCCTGCCATGCTGGAAACTTCCTCCTGTTCGCCCTGCCATGCTGGAAACTTCCTCCTGTTCGCCCTGCCATGCTGGAAACTTCCTCCTGTTCGCCCTGCCATGCTGGAAACTTCCTCCTGTTCGCCCTGCCATGCTGGAAACTTCCTCCTGACGGTCCTGTCCCTCTGGGAGCGTCCCTCTTTCAGCCCTGTTCTGCTTCCCCCTGTCAGCCCCCACTGGGAGCTTCCACCTGTTGGCTCTGTCCCGCTGAGAGCTGACCTGCCATGGCCTTTTACCTGTAGAGGAGCCATGGGGGAAACCTAGCCCTGGCAGACTTTCCAGGCCTTACATAACCAGGCCAGAGCCTATCCCTCCTCTCTCCAAGGAGACCACCCTCTACGTGGGTAGTCTGCCAGCCAAGACCCCTCTTGGTCCCCCTGCGGGAATAATCCCTGGTTGGCAGAGCATAAAAAGGCCAACCTGGGCCGACTGTGCCTGGGAATCGCAGTGAGGACAGTAGGGACGGTTCTGATAATCCATACCCGTGGTCTTCCACTCTGAACTAACACTGGTCTAAGGCAGTCATGGGAGGCAGTATCACCACGTTCAAGTGGCTTTAAAATGGACAGGGGATGTCAGGGGAGGGTAGTGAGAATCAATGTGAAGGGCTCTCTACATTTGTAATAAAAAGGGCACACAAGTAATGAGCAGCCATCCCCTCTGAAAGTGAAGGTCAACACTATCTCACCAATCTGGTTCTTGTTCACAGAGCCGCTTTGGAGAGGATACAAGCTAAATCTCCCTCAATTTAATCTAAAAAGCACAGCTCTTTTTTCTCTCGCCATGCTCCACACAGGGAAGTAAATCTCCTTTTTGTGAGGATAAGTCTTTTTTTCTGTGTTTGATTCCCATCTGAACTAAGCCATGAATATGAACTAATTTAATCAGTGTGTTGACTGGTCTGTCATCAGTGTGTGGACTGGTCTGTAATCAGTGTGTGGACTGGTCTGTAATCAGTGTGTGGACTGGTCTGTCATCGGTGTGTGGACTGGTCTGTCATCAGTGTGTGGACTGGTCTGTCATCAGTGTGTGGACTGGTCTGTCATCAGTGTGTGGACTGGTCTGTCATCAGTGTGTGGACTGGTCTGTCATCAGTGTGTGGACTGGTCTGTCATCGGTGTGTGTACAAACACCACCGTCACCCCCACACACTGATACAGTCCCTCCACTGTCACCCCCACACACTGATACAGTCCCTCCACCGTCACCCCCACACACTGATACAGTCCCTCCACTGTCACCCCCACACACTGATACAGTCCCTCCACCGTCACCCCCACACACTGATACAGTCCCTCCACTGTCACCCCCACACACTGATACAGTCCCTCCACTGTCACCCCCACACACTGATACAGTCCCTCCACTGTCACCCCACACACTGATACAGTCCCTCCACTGTCACCCCCACACACTGATACAGTCCCTCCACCGTCACCCCCACACACTGATACAGTCCCTCCACCGTCACCCCCACACACTGATACAGTCCCTCCACTGTCACCCCCACACACTGATACAGTCCCTCCACTGTCACCCCACACACTGATACAGTCCCTCCACTGTCACCCCCACACACTGATACAGTCCCTCCACCGTCACCCCCACACACTGATACAGTCCCTCCACCGTCACCCCCACACACTGATACAGTCCCTCCACTGTCACCCCCACACACTGATACAGTCCCTCCACCGTCACCCCCACACACTGATACCGTCCCTCCACCAGAGAGAGAGAGTCATATCCTCATGACCTGGACTGTAGCAGACTATTAGATCAGGTATCAAAGCCTATTAAATATATTGCCATCACACGATGCAGCAGCCAAGAACAGGGCTGGAGGGCTGGCCGCCTGCGGTTTTTATTAAACCTCTGGAAAGAGAGCCCTGTTTGTCTGCCCTGGGAATTATAAAGGGGCGGAGCAGGGGAACTGAGGTGCGGAGCAGGAGAACTGAGGGACGGAGCAGGAGAACTGAGGGGCGGAGCAGGAGAACTGAGGGGCGGAGCAGGAGAACTGAGGGGCGGAGCAGGAGAACTGAGGGACGGAGCAGGAGAACTGAGGGGCGGAGCAGGAGAACTGAGGGGCGGAGCAGGAGAACTGAGGTGCGGAGCAGGAGAACTGAGGTGCGGAGCAGGAGAACTGAGGTGCGGAGCAGGAGAACTGAGGTGCGGAGCAGGAGAACTGAGGGGCGGAGCAGGAGAACTGAGGGGCGGAGCAGGAGAACTGAGGGGCGGAGCAGGAGAACTGAGGTGCGGAGCAGGAGAACTGAGGGGCGGAGCAGGAGAACTGAGGGGCGGAGCAGGGGAACTGAGGGGCGGAGCAGGAGAACTGAGGTGCGGAGCAGGAGGACTGAGGGGCGGAGCAGGAGAACTGAGGGGCGGAGCAGGGGAGCTGAGGGGCGGAGCAGGAGAACTGAGGTGCGGAGCAGGAGAACTGAGGTGCGGAGCAGGAGAACTGAGGTGCGGAGCAGGAGAACTGAGGTGCGGAGCAGGAGAACTGAGGGGCGGAGCAGGAGAACTGAGGTGCGGAGCAGGAGAACTGAGGTGCGGAGCAGGAGAACTGAGGGGCGGAGCAGGAGAACTGAGGGGCGGAGCAGGAGAACTGAGGGGCGGAGCAGGAGAACTGAGGTGCGGAGCAGGAGAACTGAGGGGCGGAGCAGGAGAACTGAGGGGCGGAGCAGGGGAGCTGAGGGGCGGAGCAGGAGAACTGAGGTGCGGAGCAGGAGAACTGAGGTGCGGAGCAGGAGAACTGAGGTGCGGAGCAGGAGAACTGAGGGGCGGAGCAGGAGAACTGAGGGGCGGAGCAGGAGAACTGAGGTGCGGAGCAGGAGAACTGAGGTGCGGAGCAGGAGAACTGAGGTGCGGAGCAGGAGAACTGAGGGGCGGAGCAGGGGAGCTGAGGGGCGGAGCAGGAGAACTGAGGGGCGGAGCAGGAGAACTGAGGTGCGGAGCAGGAGAACTGAGGTGCGGAGCAGGAGAACTGAGGGGCGGAGCAGGGGAGCTGAGGGGCGGAGCAGGAGAACTGAGGGGCGGAGCAGGAGAACTGAGGGGCGGAGCAGGAGAACTGAGGGGCGGAGCAGGGGAGCTGAGGGGCGGAGCAGGGGAGCTGAGGGGCGGAGCAGGGGAACTGAGGGGCGGAGCAGGAGAACTGAGGGGAGGAGCAGGAGAACTGAGGGGAGGAGCAGGGGAGCTGAGGGGCGGAGCAGGGGAGCTGAGGGGCGGAGCAGGAGAACTGAGGGGCGGAGCAGGGGAACTGAGCGGTGGAGCAGGATAATTAAGGGTACTACATCAGAGTGGTAAGGACATGGAAATACTCTGTAAGACCGTTAAAAATAACTGTAAAAGTCCCATACACTGTCAAAGTCCTTTACACAGTAAAAGTCCCCTTCAATGTCGAAGTCCTCTACACAGTAAAAGTCCCCTTCACTGTAAATGTCCCCAACACTGTAAAAGTCACCTTTTTCAAACAAGCAGCAGGATATTGTGTGATTTTGTTTGTCTCAGAATGTGCGTTTTTGTTGGTGGAGGGTGTGGAAAAGGAGGATTGTGTTGGTGGGTGGGGTGAGAGAAATAAGAAAGGGATATACTGTAGTCACTATAGCTACCAGGCTCTCAGTTCTATGAGCCAAGGCTGTGAGTAATGGGACAACTTGATGCATTGCTGTCGCCTTACTCACGTCTGTGATGTCATGGTGCCGTAGGCCAGCACACAGCTCTTAAGTCCAACCAGCTGTAAAGACTAAGCTGGCTGCGAAGACAAACATCGACACCCCCCCCCCCCCCCCCCCCCGACTCCGGTGACGTGATATCACATCACCGCCTACCGCATCCAGCATTCTGACACTGGGCACCAACACAGACTGATGTGTCTCCTGTCCTCCCCAAAGTCTAATGACTCTGACACTGGGCACCAACACAGACTGATGTGTCTCCTGTCCTCCCCAAAGTCTAATGACTCTGACACTGGGCACCAACACAGACTGATGTGTCTCCTCTCCTCCCCAAAGTCTAATGACTCTGACACTGGCCACCAACACAGACTGATGTGTCTCCTGTCCTCCCCAAAGTCTATTGACTCTGACACTGGCCACCAACACAGACTGATGTGTCTCCTGTCCTCCCCAAAGTCTAATGACTCTGACACTGGGCACCAACACAGACTGATGTGTCTCCTGTCCTCCCCAAAGTCTAATGACTCTGACACTGGCCACCAACACAGACTGATGTGTCTCCTGTCCTCCCCAAAGTCTATTGACTCTGACACTGGCCACCAACACAGACTGATGTGTCTCCTGTCCTCCCCAAAGTCTAATGACTCTGACACTGGGCACCAACACAGACTGATGTGTCTCCTGTCCTCCCCAAAGTCTAATGACTCTGACACTGGGCACCAACACAGACTGATGTGTCTCCTCTCCTCCCCAAAGTCTAATGACTCTGACACCTGCGCTAAGTCATCACTGAGGCAAGATACTGTTATGATAATGGAGTAACAGATACTGTGGGAGATAATTGCTTTCTTTAGGCAGGGGATAAACGTGACTTGACATACTCAATTGAATCCAGTCTGCATCTGCTGTTCATTACTATCAGGTTTTGACAGAGAGAGGAACTAGAACGTGTCTGCACCATTCTGGCAACGACAACAAATCAAACCAGGTGATCAGAAAGAGAAACAGGAGCATCTGCCCTCTTATTGGTTGTTTGATTTTAGGCTTAGTGTGTGTTGGGGGCCCCCCCCCCCATAGTGATGATGGGGGTAGCGAGCTTGGGAGCGGGATTGGCAAGGTGCTGTTTCTCTGACGACACGCTGTAGAAACGGAGTACGTCCCGGTTTGTTTCCCTTCGTTCAGCATTCAAGGAAACAGCAATTACTCCCTGAGAGGCAGCGGGACGTTGGAATAAATGATGTCCTGCCTCATTTCCAGACGGACCAAGATGGATGAGATAGACCCCTGCATCGGTCAGTCATACAGTCTGGAATGCGCTTTTAACCAATCAGCGTTCAGGATTAGACCCACCCGTTGTATAAACAGTCATAACCAACAGAACAGTAAATATAGTGATGATGGGCTCTTCTGATTCGCTAGAGTCAGTCGGAGAATACAGATTTGTTGCAGTGATACAGTCTCAAAGGTAAAGTGTATTCATAGTTTTTTTGTTTGTTGTTGTTGTCACTATTTACAATCGTGAACGAGGCTTGTTGTGTTGCCGAAGCGTTGGTTATTAGATTTGACCATTACGTTGTTGGGAACATATATATATATAGTGAGAAACTTTATTTTATTCATTTTAAAGACAATTTCAATTACATTTAAAGGCAAAATAGCAGGTTGACGGTGTCATGACGTTGGGTTGGGGGTAGGTTTACGACAGTCATAAATACCTCTTTCCCCCTTTTTCTCTCTCCCCACTATAACTGATGTGACATAAGGAAACCCACGGGTTAACATAGAGATTCTGGGTAACATCAGAAGGTGGGGGGAAATGAACTATATTCTGGTAATCCAACCAACTGTACATATGCGGTGGTACTTAAGGTATATTATGTCAGTTCGGTTGCCCTCTGACACATTCTCATCAATGATAGAATGACATAAACGCTACTGTGAAAAGTCTAAACGTCAGAGGTATCGGATTCACATGGAATTGTTGTTTAATTCAAATGTTTGAATATGACATTGTTTGTGAAGAGGTGAAATGTAATTTTACCTTCCAAATGAGAGATCTGTGTTTTCATAAATTTGGCTTCTGCTCAACCAGGGGCCCGCCCCTGTGAAGAGACCTGGGTAATAGACTTTTCAGACACACCCCTCTACCTCCACTATATAAAGCCAGTGACAAAATGTAACTTCCTGTTCCGGGACATTTTGGATGACGATCCGATGTCAAGATGGTTCAGACAATAACTACAGAACTAGGCCAACATCAGCATGGACTTTGATTGTGAATGGTATGAACTTTGAACTCGTGTTCACTACAGAAGTGATATCTCCTAGCCGTTGAGTTGGCAACAGCTGCTACAAACGCAGGTTAGGAAGGACAGTCCGAGTATCCCGTCTACTACCCACAACGTTACTACAACGTCTCCCGTGACCAACAGAGACATTCTCCAAAGGACAGAGGACTCGGGTTGTCGATACGGCCTTCCATCTACCACCAACCTACTGAAGCGCAGCTCAGAGTAAATATATATTGCATTTTCCTTGTCAAATGGGCGGTAATTTAGAATGCATAAGAAACTATATTTACGAGAGCACAGCTTTTGCCTATGTTCCAATCTCCCGCTCTTTCACTAAGACTCAGCCCTTCCCTTTGTGTAACAAGCTGTCATATCTATTCCGCCCGCTAGGGACGTTTTCTGTATGACGTAATTTGTGATCAAGTTATGATTTAATTGTATATGTGTGATTCTGTGTGATTAGTTAGGTATTTAGTAAATAAATCATTAAACCCAATTTTGTATTGCTGATTCAACTTGTTAGCCAGGATTCTTGCAGACAATCAAGGACTTACAACTTTCAGATGAGACTGAATATAATGACGATTAATGTGACGGCTATTTAGTAAAATATTACAAAATCTTTAAGAGTTTATTCGAAAGATAACAGCTCTATGAATATTATTTCGTGGTGTCCCTCTCTAGTTAATTAATATTTACATGATTAGTTCAATCAGGTGATAATAATTACGGATAAATTATTTTATAGAATAGCATGTCATAGCGATCAATCTGGCATAGTCAAAGACACGACAACGGTCTACGTTGCCGATGTGACGCTCATGTTCCTCCTGTCAAATGTAGACTCACCGGCAACATAGAACTTTCTGGAAGACTGGTTATATTAAGGCAGGTTATATTAAGGCAGGTTATATTAAGGCAGATTATATTACGGCAGGTTATATTAAGGCAGGTTATATTAAGGCAGGTTATATTAAGGCAGGTTATATTAAAGCAGGTTATATTAAGACAGGTTATATTAAGACAGGTTATATTAAGGCAGGTTATATTAAGGCAGGTTATATTAAGGCAGGTTATATTAAAGCAGGTTATATTAAAGCAGGTTAAATTAAGGCAGGTTGTATTAAGGCAGGTTATATTAAGGCAGGTTATATTAAGACAGGTTATATTAAGACAGGTTATATTAAAGCAGGTTATATTAAGAAAGGTTATATTAAGGCAGGTTGTATTAAGGCAGGTTATATTAAGGCAGGTTATATTAAGACAGGTTATATTAAGGCAGGTTATATTAAGGCAGGTTATATTAAGGCAGGTTATATTAAAGCAGGTTATATTAAAGCAGGTTAAATTAAGGCAGGTTATATTAAGGCAGGTTATATTAAGGCAGGTTATATTAAGGCAGGTTATATTAAGGCAGGTTATATTAAGGCAGGTTATATTAAGGCAGGTTATATTACGGCAGGTTATATTACGGCAGGTTATATTACGGCAGGTTATATTAAGGCAGGTTATATTAAAACAGGTTATATTAAGGCAGGTTATATTAAGGCAGGTTATATTAAGGCAGGTTATATTAAGGCAGGTTATATTACGGCAGGTTATATTAAAACAGGTTATATTAAGGCAGGTTATATTAAGGCAGGTTATATTAAGGCAGGTTATATTAAGGCAGGTTATATTAAGGCAGGTTATATTAAGGCAGGTTATATTAAGACAGGTTATATTAAAGCAGGTTATATTAAGAAAGGTTATATTAAGGCAGGTTGTATTAAGGCAGGTTGTATTAAGGCAGGTTGTATTAAGGCAGGTTATATTACGGCAGGTTATATTAAGGCAGGTTATATTAAGGCAGGTTATATTAAGGCAGGTTATATTAAGGCAGGTTATATTAAGGCAGGTTATATTAAGGCAGGTTATATTAAGCAGGTTATATTAAAGCAGGTTATATTAAAGCAGGTTAAATTAAGGCAGGTTATATTAAGGCAGGTTATATTAAGGCAGGTTATATTAAGGCAGGTTATATTAAGGCAGGTTATATTAAGGCAGGTTATATTAAGGCAGGTTATATTACGGCAGGTTATATTAAGGCAGGTTATATTACGGCAGGTTATATTACGGCAGGTTATATTACGGCAGGTTATATTAAGGCAGGTTATATTAAAACAGGTTATATTAAGGCAGGTTATATTAAGGCAGGTTATATTAAGGCAGGTTATATTAAGGCAGGTTATATTAAGGCAGGTTATATTACGGCAGGTTATATTAAAACAGGTTATATTAAGGCAGGTTATATTAAGGCAGGTTATATTAAGGCAGGTTATATTAAGACAGGTTATATTAAAGCAGGTTATATTAAGAAAGGTTATATTAAGGCAGGTTGTATTAAGGCAGGTTATATTAAGGCAGGTTATATTAAGACAGGTTATATTAAGGCAGGTTATATTAAGGCAGGTTATATTAAGGCAGGTTATATTAAAGCAGGTTATATTAAAGCAGGTTAAATTAAGGCAGGTTATATTAAGGCAGGTTATATTAAGGCAGGTTATATTAAGGCAGGTTATATTAAGGCAGGTTATATTAAGGCAGGTTATATTAAGGCAGGTTATATTACGGCAGGTTATATTACGGCAGGTTATATTACGGCAGGTTATATTAAGGCAGGTTATATTAAAACAGGTTATATTAAGGCAGGTTATATTAAGGCAGGTTATATTAAGGCAGGTTATATTAAGGCAGGTTATATTACGGCAGGTTATATTAAAACAGGTTATATTAAGGCAGGTTATATTAAGGCAGGTTATATTAAGGCAGGTTATATTAAGGCAGGTTATATTAAGGCAGGTTATATTAAGGCAGGTTATATTAAGGCAGGTTATATTAAGGCAGGTTATATTAAGACAGGTTATATTAAAGCAGGTTATATTAAGAAAGGTTATATTAAGGCAGGTTGTATTAAGGCAGGTTGTATTAAGGCAGGTTGTATTAAGGCAGGTTATATTACGGCAGGTTATATTAAGGCAGGTTATATTAAGGCAGGTTATATTAAGGCAGGTTATATTAAGGCAGGTTATATTAAGGCAGGTTATATTAAGGCAGGTTATATTAAGACAGGTTATATTAAGGCAGGTTATATTAAGGCAGGTTATATTAAGGCAGGTTATATTAAGGCAGGTTATATTAAGGCAGGTTATATTAAAGCAGGTTATATTAAAGCAGGTTAAATTAAGGCAGGTTATATTAAGGCAGGTTATATTAAGGCAGGTTATATTAAGGCAGGTTATATTAAGGCAGGTTATATTAAGGCAGGTTATATTAAGGCAGGTTATATTACGGCAGGTTATATTACGGCAGGTTATATTACGGCAGGTTATATTAAGGCAGGTTATATTAAAACAGGTTATATTAAGGCAGGTTATATTAAGGCAGGTTATATTAAGGCAGGTTATATTAAGGCAGGTTATATTACGGCAGGTTATATTAAAACAGGTTATATTAAGGCAGGTTATATTAAGGCAGGTTATATTAAGGCAGGTTATATTAAGGCAGGTTATATTAAGGCAGGTTATATTAAGGCAGGTTATATTAAGACAGGTTATATTAAAGCAGGTTATATTAAGAAAGGTTATATTAAGGCAGGTTGTATTAAGGCAGGTTGTATTAAGGCAGGTTGTATTAAGGCAGGTTATATTACGGCAGGTTATATTAAGGCAGGTTATATTAAGGCAGGTTATATTAAGGCAGGTTATATTAAGGCAGGTTATATTAAGGCAGGTTATATTAAAGCAGGTTATATTAAGACAGGTTATATTAAGGCAGGTTATATTAAGGCAGGTTATATTAAAGCAGGTTATATTAAAGCAGGTTAAATTAAGGCAGGTTATATTAAGGCAGGTTATATTAAAGCAGGTTATATTAAAGCAGGTTAAATTAAGGCAGGTTATATTAAGGCAGGTTATATTAAGGCAGGTTATATTAAGGCAGGTTATATTAAGACAGGTTATATTAAAGCAGGTTATATTAAGAAAGGTTATATTAAGGCAGGTTGTATTAAGGCAGGTTGTATTAAGGCAGGTTGTATTAAGGCAGGTTATATTACGGCAGGTTATATTAAGGCAGGTTATATTAAGGCAGGTTATATTAAGGCAGGTTATATTAAGGCAGGTTATATTAAGGCAGGTTATATTAAGACAGGTTATATTAAGGCAGGTTATATTAAGGCAGGTTATATTAAGGCAGGTTATATTAAGGCAGGTTATAATAAGGCAAACAAACATATGTTAGATTTTTTTTCCTGGTAAACTCCATGGCAACAGCACACAGTGAGTTACTGTGTTCACGCAGGAAACTCAGGCTGAGATCAGAGTTGCACTCTATTTGTGACTAATACCAATTTAAACGCAAAATACAAAACACTTCTTTCACCGATTTCACAACAACCGAACCTGAAAGCTCCAATAAGCCGTTTATTCTTACTAGCAGAAAACGCAATATTCGTGCTGTTTTTAGTGTCCATAGATCAATGTCAATGCTGTACCTGTAAAGCATTTGGCTTTGTGCTGGTGTGTACTGTAGTTTTGTGGTGCCGGTGAGTAATAACCAGTAGAACTTGTAGCAGTGCTCTGCAGACGGTCTCAGACAATTAAAACCCATGTCTAAGGGAAGGTAATAGGCTCCATATCCACAGGTTCCTGTTAAAGCCTATTATTTTCAGCTGAAAAATTGAGATGCACTTTGTGAGCCTTGAGAGGGAACACTTACAGGGGGTGGGGGTGGGGTGGGGTGGTGGTGGTGGCGTGGGGGGGGGTGGAACCAAACTGAAACCAACATCCACTGAGCCTTTTGTCTCCAAAGCATTTTCCAACACGTGACGTCAGAGAGTGTAGAAGAAAAACCAGATGGCTGCTTTAGAGGGAGTACCAGATGGCTGCTTTAGAGGGAGTACCAGATGGCTGCTTTAGAGGGAGTACCAGATGGCTGCTTTAGAGGGAGTACCAGATGGCTGCTTTAGAGGGAGTACCAGATGGCTGCTTTAGAGGGAGTACCAGATGGCTGCTTTAGAGGGAGTACCAGATGGCTGCTTTAGAGGGAGTACCAGATGGCTGCTTTAGAGGGAGTACCAGATGGCTGCTTTAGAGGGAGTACCAGATGGCTGCTTTAGAGGGAGTACCAGATGGCTGCTTTAGAGGGAGTACCAGATGGCTGCTTTAGAGGGAGTACCAGATGGCTGCTTTAGAGGGAGTACCAGATGGCTGCTTTAGAGGGAGTACCAGATGGCTGCTTTAGAGGGAGTACCAGATGGCTGCTTTAGAGGGAGTACCAGATGGCTGCTTTAGAGGGAGTACCAGATGGCTGCTTTAGAGGGAGTACCAGATGGCTGCTTTAGAGGGAGTACCAGATGGCTGCTTTAGAGGGAGTACCAGATGGCTGCTTTAGAGGGAGTACCAGATGGCTGCTTTAGAGGGAGTACCAGATGGCTGCTTTAGAGGGAGTACCAGATGGCTGCTTTAGAGGGAGTACCAGATGGCTGCTTTAGAGGGAGTACCAGATGGCTGCTTTAGAGGGAGTACCAGATGGCTGCTTTAGAGGGAGTACCAGATGGCTGCTTTAGAGGGAGTACCAGATGGCTGCTTTAGAGGGAGTACCAGATGGCTGCTTTAGAGGGAGTACCAGATGGCTGCTTTAGAGGGAGTACCAGATGGCTGCTTTAGAGGGAGTACCAGATGGCTGCTTTAGAGGGAGTACCAGATGGCTGCTTTAGAGGGAGTACCAGATGGCTGCTTTAGAGGGAGTACCAGATGGCTGCTTTAGAGGGAGTACCAGATGGCTGCTTTAGAGGGAGTACCAGATGGCTGCTTTAGAGGGAGTACCAGATGGCTGCTTTAGAGGGAGTACCAGATGGCTGCTTTAGAGGGAGTACCAGATGGCTGCTTTAGAGGGAGTACCAGATGGCTGCTTTAGAGGGAGTACCAGATGGCTGCTTTAGAGGGAGTACCAGATGGCTGCTTTAGAGGGAGTACCAGATGGCTGCTTTAGAGGGAGTACCAGATGGCTGCTTTAGAGGGAGTACCAGATGGCTGCTTTAGAGGGAGTACCAGATGGCTGCTTTAGAGGGAGTACCAGATGGCTGCTTTAGAGGGAGTACCAGATGGCTGCTTTAGAGGGAGTACCAGATGGCTGCTTTAGAGGGAGTACCAGATGGCTGCTTTAGAGGGAGTACCAGATGGCTGCTTTAGAGGGAGTACCAGATGGCTGCTTTAGAGGGAGTACCAGATGGCTGCTTTAGAGGGAGTACCAGATGGCTGCTTTAGAGGGAGTACCAGATGGCTGCTTTAGAGGGAGTACCAGATGGCTGCTTTAGAGGGAGTACCAGATGGCTGCTTTAGAGGGAGTACCAGATGGCTGCTTTAGAGGGAGTACCAGATGGCTGCTTTAGAGGGAGTACCAGATGGCTGCTTTAGAGGGAGTACCACATGGCTGCTTTAGAGGGAGTACCACATGGCTGCTTTAGAGGGAGTACCACATGGCTGCTTTAGAGGGAGTACCAGATGGCTGCTTTAGAGGGAGTACCAGATGGCTGCTTTAGAGGGAGTACCAGATGGCTGCTTTAGAGGGAGTACCAGATGGCTGCTTTAGAGGGAGTACCAGATGGCTGCTTTAGAGGGAGTACCAGATGGCTGCTTTAGAGGGAGTACCAGATGGCTGCTTTAGAGGGAGTACCAGATGGCTGCTTTAGAGGGAGTACCAGATGGCTGCTTTAGAGGGAGTACCAGATGGCTGCTTTAGAGGGAGTACCAGATGGCTGCTTTAGAGGGAGTACCAGATGGCTGCTTTAGAGGGAGTACCAGATGGCTGCTTTAGAGGGAGTACCAGATGGCTGCTTTAGAGGGAGTACCAGATGGCTGCTTTAGAGGGAGTACCAGATGGCTGCTTTAGAGGGAGTACCAGATGGCTGCTTTAGAGGGAGTACCAGATGGCTGCTTTAGAGGGAGTACCAGATGGCTGCTTTAGAGGGAGTACCAGATGGCTGCTTTAGAGGGAGTACCAGATGGCTGCTTTAGAGGGAGTACCAGATGGCTGCTTTAGAGGGAGTACCAGATGGCTGCTTTAGAGGGAGTACCAGATGGCTGCTTTAGAGGGAGTACCAGATGGCTGCTTTAGAGGGAGTACCAGATGGCTGCTTTAGAGGGAGTACCAGATGGCTGCTTTAGAGGGAGTACCAGATGGCTGCTTTAGAGGGAGTACCAGATGGCTGCTTTAGAGGGAGTACCAGATGGCTGCTTTAGAGGGAGTACCAGATGGCTGCTTTAGAGGGAGTACCAGATGGCTGCTTTAGAGGGAGTACCAGATGGCTGCTTTAGAGGGAGTACCAGATGGCTGCTTTAGAGGGAGTACCAGATGGCTGCTTTAGAGGGAGTACCAGATGGCTGCTTTAGAGGGAGTACCAGATGGCTGCTTTAGAGGGAGTACCAGATGGCTGCTTTAGAGGGAGTACCAGATGGCTGCTTTAGAGGGAGTACCAGATGGCTGCTTTAGAGGGAGTACCAGATGGCTGCTTTAGAGGGAGTACCAGATGGCTGCTTTAGAGGGAGTACCAGATGGCTGCTTTAGAGGGAGTACCAGATGGCTGCTTTAGAGGGAGTACCAGATGGCTGCTTTAGAGGGAGTACCAGATGGCTGCTTTAGAGGGAGTACCAGATGGCTGCTTTAGAGGGAGTACCAGATGGCTGCTTTAGAGGGAGTACCAGATGGCTGCTTTAGAGGGAGTACCAGATGGCTGCTTTAGAGGGAGTACCAGATGGCTGCTTTAGAGGGAGTACCAGATGGCTGCTTTAGAGGGAGTACCAGATGGCTGCTTTAGAGGGAGTACCAGATGGCTGCTTTAGAGGGAGTACCAGATGGCTGCTTTAGAGGGAGTACCAGATGGCTGCTTTAGAGGGAGTACCAGATGGCTGCTTTAGAGGGAGTACCAGATGGCTGCTTTAGAGGGAGTACCAGATGGCTGCTTTAGAGGGAGTACCAGATGGCTGCTTTAGAGGGAGTACCAGATGGCTGCTTTAGAGGGAGTACCAGATGGCTGCTTTAGAGGGAGTACCAGATGGCTGCTTTAGAGGGAGTACCAGATGGCTGCTTTAGAGGGAGTACCAGATGGCTGCTTTAGAGGGAGTACCAGATGGCTGCTTTAGAGGGAGTACCAGATGGCTGCTTTAGAGGGAGTACCAGATGGCTGCTTTAGAGGGAGTACCAGATGGCTGCTTTAGAGGGAGTACCAGATGGCTGCTTTAGAGGGAGTACCAGATGGCTGCTTTAGAGGGAGTACCAGATGGCTGCTTTAGAGGGAGTACCAGATGGCTGCTTTAGAGGGAGTACCAGATGGCTGCTTTAGAGGGAGTACCAGATGGCTGCTTTAGAGGGAGTACCAGATGGCTGCTTTAGAGGGAGTACCAGATGGCTGCTTTAGAGGGAGTACCAGATGGCTGCTTTAGAGGGAGTACCAGATGGCTGCTTTAGAGGGAGTACCAGATGGCTGCTTTAGAGGGAGTACCAGATGGCTGCTTTAGAGGGAGTACCAGATGGCTGCTTTAGAGGGAGTACCAGATGGCTGCTTTAGAGGGAGTACCAGATGGCTGCTTTAGAGGGAGTACCAGATGGCTGCTTTAGAGGGAGTACCAGATGGCTGCTTTAGAGGGAGTACCAGATGGCTGCTTTAGAGGGAGTACCAGATGGCTGCTTTAGAGGGAGTACCAGATGGCTGCTTTAGAGGGAGTACCAGATGGCTGCTTTAGAGGGAGTACCAGATGGCTGCTTTAGAGGGAGTACCAGATGGCTGCTTTAGAGGGAGTACCAGATGGCTGCTTTAGAGGGAGTACCAGATGGCTGCTTTAGAGGGAGTACCAGATGGCTGCTTTAGAGGGAGTACCAGATGGCTGCTTTAGAGGGAGTACCAGATGGCTGCTTTAGAGGGAGTACCAGATGGCTGCTTTAGAGGGAGTACCAGATGGCTGCTTTAGAGGGAGTACCAGATGGCTGCTTTAGAGGGAGTACCAGATGGCTGCTTTAGAGGGAGTACCAGATGGCTGCTTTAGAGGGAGTACCAGATGGCTGCTTTAGAGGGAGTACCAGAGCACAAAGAGAAAAAGACTGTGTGCAGGATGTTTTAATTAATTTACTGGAATTAGGAAGAGAGAGATTCAAATGCATGTTATTAGTAGTTAATAGCAGGAAGGCACAACAGGTGAAATAATGTCGGTATCTTCCAAGTGTAACGGCTGTCGTCTTCCTCCTCGTCGCAGGAGGATAAGTTTGAAGGATCGGAGGACCGATGCGCAGCGTGGTAAGTATCCATCTTGTTTTAATAAAGGTGAACACTCAAAATACAAAACAACAAAAGTGACAACCGAAACAGTTCTATCTGGTGCAGACACACGAAGACTGAAAACAACCACCCCCAAAACCCAACACAAAACAGGCTACCTAAATATGGTTCCCAATCAGAGACAACACAAAACACCTGCCTCTGATTGAGAACCATATCAGGCCAAACACAGAAATAGGAAAACATAGAAATACTAACATAGACTGCCCACCCCAACTCACGCCCTGACCATACTAAATAAAGACAAAACAAAGGAAATAAAGGTCAGAACGTGACACCAAGGGGTGAGGAGAGGAAGATGAAGCAAAACCTCAGGGTTATCCTTTTTAATTGACTTTCTAAACTCCATGAATAAGTACCAGAGTAAAACATCATCATCGTATATCCTCATTTTCCAAGTCACAGAGCTCAGATCTCAAAGCAACAGAGAGAGCACGGTCCATGTTCTGGAGATGGGAGAGGAGGGCAAGAGAGGGGAGGGTTGAGGGAGTAATCCCTCCAGACGAGGGCAACGTCATTTCTTTTTTTTCTCTCTGAGCCACCCATCAGAAGTTGGTCAGCCGGCAATCACACCGTGTCAGGTTTTCTTCACCTCGAGAGCATCGCTATGCTTTACCATGCCAAACGAATATGCAGGCGAATGCAATTCAACTGCCATGGAATTCTAATAGTGTACAATGTGTGTGTGTGTGTGTGTGTGTGTGTGTGTGTGTGTGTGTGTGTGTGTGTGTGTGTGTGTGTGTGTGTGTGTGTGTGTGTGTGTGTGTGTGTGTGTGTGTGTGTGTGTGTGTGTGTGTGTGTGTGTGTGTGTGTGTGTGTGTGTGTGTGTGTGTGTGTGTGTGTGTGTGTGTGTGCAGGTGTGTGCAGGTGTGTGTGCCTGTGTGTGTGGGTGTGTGTTGTGCCTGTACAGTCAATGGTGGAAATGTGAGCATACAATATGCAGAGTGTGGTACAAAACTCCTGTTAGCTTTCCCATAACATATTAAAAAAAGTGTGTAAATGTTTATTCCATAGGAGACTGTTGAAATTACTACATTAAATGACCAACTTGTTGGACAAATGTGTCTTTCAGATGCCGAAAAGAGTGAGTGAGTGGTGGGCCGTTTTATAGTAAACGGGGATGTGAATTCACCAGGATTATGAAGTCATAAAAGATAACATGGAGAATTCTGGCCTGATTTATATTTATCCAGGACGCTGCTCTCATTGGCTTAGATGATATCAAATGGGGAAGTATCTGTACATCGCAACATCATAACAGAGGATTCACCATTCAAGCTGTAATTCACTATCCCCGCTGTCATTCACTATCCCCGCTGTCATTAAGCTGTCATTCACTATCCCCAGTTGTCATTCACTATCCCCGCTGTCATTAAGCTGTAATTCACTATCCCCGCTGTAATTCACTATCCACGCTGTCATTCACTATCCCCGCTGTCATTAAGCTGTAATTCACTATCCCCGCTGTAATTCACTATCCCCGCTGTCATTCACTATCCCCGCTGTCATTAAGCTGTCATTCACTATCCCCAGTTGTCATTCACTATCCCCGCTGTCATTAAGCTGTCATTCACTATCCCCAGTTGTCATTCACTATCCCAGTGGTCATTAAGCTGTCATTCACTATCCCAGCTGTCAATAAGCTGTCATTCACTATCCCCGCTGTCATTAAGCTGTCATTCACTATCCCAGTGGTCATTAAGCTGTCATTCACCATCCCCAGTTGTCATTCACTATCCCCGCTCTCATTAAGCTGTCATTCACTATCCCCGCTCTCATTAAGCTGTCATTCACTATCCCCGCTGTCATTAAGCTGTCATTCACTATCCCATTGGTCATTAAGCTGTCATTCACTATCCCAGTGGTCATTAAGCTGTCATTCACTATCCCAGTGGTCATTAAGCTGTCATTCACTATCACAGTGGTCATTAAGCTGTCATTCACTATCCCAGCTGTCGTTAAGCTGTCATTCACTATCCCCGCTGTCATTAAGCTGTCATTCACTATCCCCGCTGTCATTAAGCTGTCATTCACTATCTCCAGTTGTCATTCACTATCCCCGCTGTCATTAAGCTGTCATTCACTATCCCAGCTGTCATTAAGCTGTCATTCACTATCCCAGCTGTCATTAAGCTGTCATTCACTATCCCCGCTGTCATTAAGCTGTCATTCACTATCCTCGCTATCATTAAGCTGTCATTCACTATCTCCAGTTGTCATTCACTATCCCCGCTGTCATTAAGCTTTCATTCACTATCCCCGTTGTCGTTAAACTGTCATTCACTATCCCATCTGTCATTAAGCTGTCCTTCACTATCCCAGTGGTCATTAAGCTGTCATTCACCATCCCAGTGGTCATTAAGCTGTCATTCACTATCCCAGATGTCATTAAGCTGTCATTCACTGTCCCCGCTGTCATTAAGCTGTCATTCACTATCCCAGCTGTCATTAAGCTGTCATTCACTGTCCCCGCTGTCATTCACTGTCCCCGCTGTCATTAAGCTGTCATTCACTATCCCCGCTGTCATTAAGCTGTCATTCACTATCCCCAGTTGTCATTCACTATCCCCCCCGTCATTAAGCTGTCATTCACTATCCCCGCTGTTATTAAGCTGTCATTCACTATCCCAGTGGTCATTAAGCTGTCATTCACTATCCCAGTGGTCATTAAGCTGTCATTCACTATCCCCAGTTGTCATTCACTATCCCCGCTGTCATTAAGCTGTCATTCACTATCCCCGCTGTCATTAAGCTGTCATTCACTATCCCAGTGGTCATTAAGCTGTCATTCACTATCCCCGCTGTCATTAAGCTGTCATTCACTATCTCCAGTTGTCATTCACTATCCCCGCTGTCATTAAGCTGTCATTCACTATCCCCGCTGTCATTAAGCTGTCATTCACTATCCCAGTGGTCATTAAGCTGTCATTCACTATCCCAGTGGTCATTAAGCTGTCATTCACTATCCCCAGTTGTCATTCACTATCCCCGCTGTCATTAAGCTGTCATTCACTATCCCCGCTGTCATTAAGCTGTCATTCACTATCCCAGTGGTCATTAAGCTGTCATTCACTATCCCCGCTGTCATTAAGCTGTCATTCACTATCTCCAGTTGTCATTCACTATCCCCGCTGTCATTAAGCTGTCATTCAATATCCCCGCTGTCATTAAGCTGTCATTCAATATCCCCGCTGTCATTCACTATCCCCGCTGTCATTAAGCTGTCATTCACTATCCCAGTGGTCATTAAGCTGTCATTCACCATCCCCAGTTGTCATTCACTATCCCCGCTGTCATTAAGCTGTCATTCACTATCCCCGCTGTCATTAAGCTGTCATTCACTCTCCCCGCTGTCATTAAGCTGTCATTCACCATCCCCAGTTGTCATTCACTCTCCCCGCTGTCATTAAGCTGTCATTCACTATCCCAGTGGTCATTAAGCTGTCATTCACCATCCCCAGTTGTCATTCACTCTCCCCGCTGTCATTAAGCTGTCATTCACTATCCCAGTGGTCATTAAGCTGTCATTCACCATCCCCAGTTGTCATTCACTCTCCCCGCTGTCATTAAGCTGTCATTCTCTATCCCAGTGGTCATTAAGCTGTCATTCACCTTCCCCAGTTGTCATTCACTCTCCCCGCTGTCATTAAGCTGTCATTCACTATCCCAGTGGTCATTAAGCTGTCATTCACCATCCCCAGTTGTCATTCACTATCCCCGCTGTCATTAAGCTGTCATTCACTATCCCCGCTGTCATTAAGCTGTCATTCACTATCCCAGTGGTCATTAAGCTGTCATTCACTATCCCAGTGGTCATTAAGCTGTCATTCACTATCCCAGCTGTCATTAAGCTGTCATTCACTATCCCAGCTGTCATTAAGCTGTCATTCACTATCCCAGATGTCATTAAGCTGTCATTCACTATCCCAGATGTCATTAAGCTGTCATTCACTATCCCCGCTGTCATTAAGCTGTCATTCACTATCCCAGTGGTCATTAAGCTGTCATTCACTATCCCAGTGGTCATTAAGCTGTCATTCACTTTCCCAGCTGTCATTAAGCTGTCATTCACTATGCCAGATGTCATTAAGCTGTCATTCACTATCCCCGCTGTCATTAAGCTGTCCTTCACTATCCCAGTGGTCATTTAGCTGTCATTCACTATCTCAGCTGTCGTTAAGCTGTCATTCTCTATCCCAGCTGTCATTAAGCTGTCATTCACTATCCCCGCTGTCATTAGGCTGTCATTCACTATCCCCGCTATCATTAAGCTGTCATTCACTATCTCCAGTTGTCATTCACTATCCCCGCTGTCATTAAGCTGTCATTCACTATCCCCGCTGTCATTAAGCTGTCATTCACTATCCCATCTGTCATTAAGCTGTCATTCACTCTCCCGCTGTCATTAAGCTGTCATTCACTATCCCCGCTGTCATTAAGCTGTCATTCACTATCCCAGTGGTCATTAAGCTGTCATTCACTATCCCAGTGGTCATTAAGCTGTCATTCACTATCCCAGCTGTCATTAAGCTGTCATTCACTATCCCAGATGTCATTAAGCTGTCATTCACTATCCCCGCTGTCATTAAGCTGTCCTTCACTATCCCAGTGGTCATTTAGCTGTCATTCACTATCCCAGCTGTCGTTAAGCTGTCATTCTCTATCCCAGCTGTCGTTAAGCTGTCATTCTCTATCCCAGCTGTCATTAAGCTGTCATTCACTATCCCCGCTGTCATTAGGCTGTCATTCACTATCCCCGCTATCATTAAGCTGTCATTCACTATCTCCAGTTGTCATTCACTATCCCAGCTGTCATTAAGCTGTCATTCACTATCCCCGCTGTCATTAAGCTGTCATTCACTATCCCATCTGTCATTAAGCTGTCATTCACTATCCCCGCTGTCATTAAGCTGTCATTCACTGTCCCCGCTGTCATTAAGCTGTCATTCACTATCCCCGCTGTCATTCACTGTCCCCGCTGTCATTAAGCTGTCATTCACTATCCCCGCTGTCATTAGGCTGTCATTCACTATCCCCGCTATCATTAAGCTGTCATTCACTATCTCCAGTTGTCATTCACTATCCCAGTGGTCATTAAGCTGTCATTCACCATCCCAGTGGTCATTAAGCTGTCATTCACTATCCCAGATGTCATTAAGCTGTCATTCACTATCCCCGATATCATTAAGCTATCATTCAGTGTCCCCGATGTCATTCCTGAAATATTTTCATCTGCTTCCTTTTTTCCAACATATTTTCCGCCCTGTACAATCCTGTGTTTGTCTCTCGTCAGACAGATCCAAGTTATATCTGGTGCCCTGTTCCAGCTGAGCTATAACTTGCTCTTGACTTGACCATTACAGCACGGTACAGAGAAAGTTAATGAAGCACACATGCTAGCACACACATGCTGGCACACACATGCACGCCCACACACACACACACACACACACACACACACACACACACACACACACACACACACACACACACACACACACACACACACACACACACACACACACACACACACACACACACACACACACACACACACACACCGCTCCTCCCCCACACCTCCACTCCTCCACACCTCCACTCCTCCACTCCTCCTTCCCGCCTTGCTATTCCTGTTGTCTTTTGAACTGCCATCAGCAACTGAAACTAGATATTTCAGAACCCCAAAAAATGTAGTAATAAAATGTATCCTTGGAAGAAAATAAAAGCTCAGCGTATAACAACAGTTACCTGTGTGCTTTGGGGAAGAAGAGAAAATGAACCTCTTCTTACCTCCTACAGATACAGAGTGAAATAAAATAATTTAATTATGTTGCACCTGGTAACCAGGGAGATCTTCTTATTCAGAGAACAAACACACACATAAGAAAGTAAGCATAAAGGTCATGGAGAAATCCCACCTTCCTCCTACCGTTCCTGCTTGTTATGTGCCCTGCTAACAATAATGAGTCCCAGGACGTCACGGAATGGTCGTCAGGACGTTGTTTCATGGTCCCCTGGAGGTTTTATCTAGTTCCTGGATTGTTCCGTGGACGTCACCAACGGACATTTTTAGGACATTCTTGGAACGTTGTGTCATGGCTCCCTGGAAGTTGTTTTCTAGTTCCCGATTTGTCCTGGGGACGTCACCTGATGGTCTAAAATAAATGTGCCCCCCCCCCTCCTCAATCAAGGCCCCTCATAACATATTACAGTACAGCCTAACTCCTGCCTAACTCAGATCAAGTCAAACTGTCACAGAGTTTGACTTGATCTGAGTTAGGCAGGAGTTAGGCTGTACTGGAATATGTTAAGTTAATTACAGTTAATTGTCACGGGAAATGTTGGTCAGGTTTTCCCTCCTCCAATCGAAGCAATCTGTACCATGTAAAGTGAGCAAAATCCATACCAATAATTTGAATAAGTTTGTCTCACAACAAAAGTTATTCCTGATTTGTTTACCGTAAAATGTCAGTAATTTTTCAAATCATTACACACAGGAATAACCTCAACCAATTTCTCAAGACTGTTCACATCCAGGGGAAGCGGTAGGAACTGCAAGCAGGTCCCTTAGAATTCTGGTTTCCCAATGATCACTCATTGAAAAGAGAGTGACCTCCAAAAAAAAAAGAATTCTGAATGGTTTGTCCTCGGGGTTTCGCCTGCTAAATAAGTTATGTTATACTCAGACATAATTCAAAACAGTTTTAGAAACTTCACAGTGTTTATTTTTCCAAATCCACTATAATATGCATATCTTATCTTCTGGAGATGAGTAGCTGGCAGTGTAGCATTTACCTTTTAAAACCCTCATATCATTGAAATTCTTTACTTATAATGGTTTGGGAAACTTTGGACAAACAGGGGAGCTACAGTGGACCATGACACATCGTCCCAAGAACGTCCTTGGGGACATCCCCGGGGACTACTTAAACCCTCCAGGGGGAACGTGACACAACCAGGAAGTCCTGAAAAGGTGCTGACATGGTCCTCAATGACATCCTGGGAACATTTTAAGGAAGTTGACAAAGGTCCCCCAGAGAACATTCCCTTGGGACCATCACACAACATTCTTAGAACGTTCTCAGAGCGTCGGAGGGATAATGTCACACAGAAAACCTTAGGGACCTAATGGGAATATTGCTGTATGTGCTGAGGATGTCCCCTGTTTGCTAGATAGCCATTTTTATAATGCAAAGTTTAGAGTAATATTTGCAGAGTGAATGACAGTTTAATGACCACTGGGATAGTGAAGGACAGCTTAATGACAGAGGGGATAGTGAATGACAGATTAATGACAGCGGGGATAGTGAATGACAGCTAATACCCTACTGGTTGTATGAGAGGACTCAGGCTCTAATACCCTACTGGTTGTATGAGAGGACTCAGGCTCTAATACCCTACTGGTTGTATGAGAGGACTCAGGCTCTAACTCCCTACTGGTTGTATGAGAGGACTCAGGCTCTAACGCCCTACTGGTTGTATGAGAGGACTCAGGCTCTAATACCCTACTGGTTGTATGAGAGGACTCAGGCTCTAATACCATACTGGTTGTATGAGAGGACTCAGGCTCTAATACCATACTGGTTGTATGAGAGGACTCAGGCTCTAACCCCCTACTGGTTGTATGAGAGGACTCAGGCTCTAACCCCCTACTGGTTGTATGAGAGGACTCAGGCTCTAATACCATACTGGTTGTATGAGAGGACTCAGGCTCTAATACCCTACTGGTTGTATGAGAGGACTCAGGCTCTAATACCCTACTGGTTGTATGAGAGGACTCAGGCTCTAATCCCCTACTGGTTGTATGAGAGGACTCAGGCTCTAACGCCCTACTGGTTGTATGAGAGGACTCAGGCTCTAACCCCCTACTGGTTGTATGAGAGGACTCAGGCTCTAACCCCCTACTGGTTGTATGAGAGGACTCAGGCTCTAATGGAGGGAAGTATGAATAGGTAGAGATGGGTATCTGAGCTGCTTCATCATGGGAGAGAAAACAGTGCCACATGGTCGCCACCCAAGTTACCCCCTGGCTAGCTTGAACACAGACACACACACACACACACACACACAGAGACACAATCACACACACACACACACACAGAGACACAATCACACACACAAGCAGAAACACACACGCACACACACACACACACCAACACACACACACCAACTATCATACAATACCTTGTTACCATAGGAACCTATCAGGCATTCAGCACTATGTTTTGGACGCAGAATGAATGGGAATGTTGTCTCTGGTTCTCTTCAATCAGAGTGAGACAGGCACGTGTAACTGATTATCAACAAACAACATGAAGGAGGCCTGGAAGTCAGAGACGGATCGTTTCCAGATGAGGCAAGTTTACTTTTATCATTGTCTATGTTAGCGAGTGGCTGGTCAACGGTGATGGCAGAATGTTTGATATCCAGTGTACGTTGCAGTTGAACAAACGTCTCCACTTGACTGAGATCTAAAGCAAACACAGATGTCTCCGACTGTGTCGCGTTTTGGCCTAGATACAGCGGTCAGTGGGTTTGACGTGCAGTAGCCTCTGTTTGTTGTGCGGAGTCTTCAAAAGCATTCCCTTTTGACGTTACATAAACAGCAGGTAGTGTACACTCAAATATCAGTATGGGCATAAATAACATCAATGGATTTTAGAGGAAGTGGTCCCAGATAAAACAGAGGACTTTTCTTCTGCATTCTGAGGCAAATTATGACTGTTTACAGGATCCTAGACATTTGACTTTTTTAGTTGTTCTGTTGCATACATGCCATTTTTAAACATGTGAACTTGTAAGTGCTTTAACTACAAATTCATGTCATCTGTAAATACGAATAAAAATGTTGAAATAAATGGAACGAGACAGGCCTAATTTAGGAGAGAGCACCGAGCTGTATATGGAGAAATTACAGTCCTTCTTGGCTTGCCATGACTGGCTGAGATAATGGAGGGGCCGGACATGCAGAGAGATGAGTCCTGATTGGTCTGTCACGTCACATGCTTCTGTCCACAACAGAATAGGGGCTTACCTGGTCTGATTTTTGGAAAGATATATAACTATGGACAACTGCAAAAGTGTTGCTCCTGCTGTCCACAACGTTGATGCCTTATGTTTATCTGGTGCTAAATTGATCAGGTGCCACAAAGAGGGACTTGGGAAAACTGACCCAGAACAGGGCAGCACGGCTGGTCTTGGGAAAACTGACCCAGAACAGGGCAGCACGGCTGGTCTTGGGAAAACTGACCCAGAACAGGGCAGCACGGCTGGTCTTGGGAAAACTGACCCAGAACAGGGCAGCACGGCTGGTCTTGGGAAAACTGACCCAGAACAGGGCAGCACGGCTGGTCTTGGGAAAACTGACCCAGAACAGGGCAGCACGGCTGGTCTTGGGAAAACTGACCCAGAACAGGGCAGCACGGCTGGTCTTGGGAAAACTGACCCAGAACAGGGCAGCACGGCTGGTCCTTCTATGTACACGTGGCGCTAACATTAATACTATTAACACACACACACACACACACACACACACACACACACACACACACACACACACACACACACACACACACACACACACACACACACACACACACACACACACACACACACACACACACACACAAGCTGCTGCTAGTCAGTGTATCTTATATCTTGTTGACACATTACCCCGACTATACATATCTACTGTCGTGTCTTTGGCATCATTAAACTGAAGACTGTTTCGTTTATCAAATCAATTCTCTGTAATTATTATTACGTGATTAACTAATCAGCTAGATGTAATTAACTAGGAAGTCGGGGCACCAAGGAAAATATTCAGATTACAAAGTTATAATTTTCCTAATATAACTTTCAGATATTTTAATATGTGATACATTTCTCTTCTAATGAATGAATTATTCTTTACCTCACGTTAGTCTCATTCCAAACGTCGTAAATTGTTGATTATCTGCACGAACCCAGTCTTCACTATGAATCATCCATACATCAATTGTCTCAATCATTTATTTATTAACTAACTAAATAATCACAGAAATGCGCACACAAACAAACACGTAGATGTGGTTACAAGGAAATGATAGGGGAATGTTCCCTAGTGGGCTAAACCGGCATGGTGGCTTGTTAGACAAAGGGACTGAGCAGAGCGCGAAAGGAAAAATACACTACAAAGTTGATAATTATAACAATTGAAATGCTAATCCTTTGCACATGAACACTCACTCATTCGGGAATAATTGCAATCAATATATACATTTACTGTCAGTGTGTTGTCGGGATCTCTGTTGGAAAGTTTGTTTCTATTGGAGAGTTTGTCCGCCCTCTCTCTCTCTCTGCCGTGGTTAGAATGGATAGTTCAGAGTAACATTCAGCAATGTTGTTATAGAATAGATGTTTTGCCGGTTGTCGGCCTTCGCGTTCACGGGTACATAATTCCCAGCTGCAGACTAGTAATTAGTATCAAAGATTTGTTCTTATTCTGTCAGTATCGATAGTCTCAGAGTTTAACCACGTGGTATGGTTAAGAATTCAGCAATGTACTCAAACCTTAGCTCTCTCGTGGTTAACGAGGTAAGCTGGTCTCTAATCAAACCTTAGCCCTCTCGTAATTGAGGTAAGCTTGGTCTGAAGATAAATTCCCAAGGTGGGGGTCATATTTGTAAGAGCGGAAAGGGGCTGTCCCATGATGCAAGATCAATGTCTGTGCTCATGGGGCGGGCCAACGATTTAGTTAAATTACAAAGGGAATTGGAGTTTCCTTCAGTAAACAGTTTAAAATCATATTACATAATCTCACAAATAGTTTAATCTTTACTCATTCATTCCATACAACAATTAGATGCAAGCTTCACAACTCAGAATATTCTATAAATAGAGTTATGGTAATGTGTCTGTATTGTCTCTCATGAGGTCACAACATTGTACCAAACAGACCAGTTCGTAGCTGGCTACTTCACCGAACGTTTATACTTTCTCCAGAACATGAATATTGTTCAGTTCTCAAATTTTGTGATGTGTAAGAAATTCACTTGTTCTCTCTATGAAAACTCACTCTGTCTCGATACTGTCTGGCCATGAGGAGAGAATTTCCTACAGGATTTTACGACCTGAGATAACAGCAGCCAGGGTGTAGGAGAGAGAGAGAGGGGGAAGGAACACTATACCCAAAGAGGGCCACGCCATGACACAACCTCCATCACTCCAGTATCCCTGCACATTGTAAATATGATATTGGAACATTAGTTTTAACAGTAGCCACGTAGGCTACTGTGGCTATTTTTTACTCGTTTCAGGAAACCAGGCATATGTTGCACATCACTACTTCACAGGAGAGCCATTTGAAAGTCAACTTGTTTTTTTAAAAACAAAATGTGTTTTTTTTTGGCAGAATTGCCTTCTGGAACATGTGAACTTTCATGTGCAACTTTCATAACAAACTTGTATTCCATCTGTAAATACGAATACAATTGTTAAATTACGAGTCCAGTTGGTTTAGTCACGGAAAAAGCCAGGAACCTTCCTACTAGCCATGATTGGCTGAGATAATGGGTGGGCTGGACATGCCAAGAGATTAATAACCGCCATCGATAAGAGACAACACTGTGCAGCTGTATTCATCGACCTGGCTTTTGACTCTGTCAATCACCATATTCTTATCGGCAGACTCAATAGCCTTGGCTTCTCAAATGACTGCCTAGCCTGGTTCACCAACTACTTATCTGCCAGAGTTCGGCGTGTCAAATCGGAGGGCCTGTTGTAATTTACAAAATAGCCTTCAACACTCTACTCAGCAAAATAGATGCAGTCTATCACAGTGCCATCCGTTTTACCACCAAAGCCCCATATACAGTGGGGAGAACAAGTATTTGATACACTGCCGATTTTGCAGATTTTCCTACTTACAAAGCATGTAGAGGTCTGTAATTTTTATCATAGGTACACTTCAACTGTGAGAGACGGAATCTAAAACAAAAATCCAGAAAATCACATTGTATGATTTTTAAATAATTAATTTGCATTTTATTGCATGACATAAGTATTTGATCACCTACCAACCAGTAAGAATTCCGGCTCTCACAGACCTGTTAGTTTTTCTTTAAGAAGCCCTCCTGTTCTCCACTCATTACCTGTATTAACTGCACCTGTTTGAACTCGTTACCTGTATAAAAGACACCTGTCCACACACTCAATCAAACAGATTCCAACCTCTCCACAATGGCCAAGACCAGAGAGCTGTGTAAGGACATCAGGGATAAAATTGTAGACCTGCACAAGGCTGGGATGGGCTACAGGACAATAGGCAAGCAGCTTGGTGAGAAGGAAACAACTGTTGGCGCAATTATTAGAAAATGGAAGAAGTTCAAGATGACAGTCAATCACCCTCGGTCTGGGGCTCCATGCAAGATTTCACCTCGTGGGGCATCAATGATCATGAGGAAGGTGAGGGATCAGCCCAGAACTACACGGCAGGACCTGGTCAATGACCTGAAGAGAGCTGGGACCACAGTCTCAAAGAAAACCATTAGTAACACACTACGCCGTCATGGATTAAAATCCTGCAGCGCACGCAAGGTCCCCCTGCTTAAGCCAGTGCATGTCCAGGCCTGTCTGAAGTTTGCCAATGACCATCTGGATGATCCAGAGGAGGAATGGGAGAAGGTCATGTGGTCTGATGAGACAAAAATAGAGCTTTTTGGTCTAACTCCACTCGCCGTGTTTGGAGAAAGAAGAAGTATGAGTACAACCCCAAGAACACCATCCCAACCGTGAAGCATGGAGGTGGAAACATCATTCTTTGGGGATGCTTTTCTGCAAAGGGGACAGGACGACTGCACCGTATTGAGGGGAGGATGGATGGGGCCATGTATCGCGAGATCTTGGCCAACAACCTCCTTCCCTCAGTAAGAGCATTGAAGATGGGTCGTGGCTGGGTCTTCCAGCATGACAACGACACGAAACACACAGCCATGGCAACTAAGGAGTGGCTCCGTAAGAAGCATCTCAAGGTCCTGGAGTGGCCTAGCCAGTCTCCAGACCTGAACCCAATAGAAAATCTTTGGAGGGAGCTGAAAGTCCGTATTGCCCAGCGACAGCCCCGAAACCTGAAGGATCTGGAGAAGATCTGTAGGGAGGAGTGGGCCAAAATCCCTGCTGCAGTGTGTGCAAACCTAGTCAAGAACTACAGGAAACGTATGATCTCTGTAATTGCAAACAAAGGTTTCTGTACCAAATATTAAGTTCTTCTTTTCTGATGTATCAAATACTTATGTCATGCAATAAAATGCAAATTAATTACTTAAAAATCATACAATGTAATTTTCTGGATTTTTGTTTTAGATTCCGTCTCTCATAGTTGAAGTGTACCTATGATAAAAATTACAGACCTCTACATGCTTTGTAAGTAGGAAAACCTGCAAAATCGGCAGTGTATCAAATACTTGTTATCCCCACTGTACTACGCACCACTGCGACCTGTATGCTCTCGTTGGCTGGCCCTCGCTTCATAGCCATTGCCAAACCCACTGGCTCCAGGTAATCCATAAGTCATTGCTAGGTAAAGCTCTGCCTTATCTCAGCTCACTGGTCACCATAGCAGCACCCACCCGCAGCACGCGCTCCAGCAGGTATATTTCACTGGTCACCCCCAGAGCCAATTACTCCTTCGGCCGCCTTTCCTTCCAGTTCTCTGCTGCCAATGACTGGAACGAACTGCAAAAATCACTGAGGCTGGAGACTCATAATTCCCTCACTAGCTTTAAGCACCAGCTGTCAGAGCAGCTCACAGATCAAAGCACCTGTACATAGCCAATCTGTAAATAGCCCATCCAACTACCACATCAACATACTGTTATATATTTTGCTCCTTTGCACCCCAGTACTGCTACTTGCGCACTCATCTTTTGCACATCTATCACCCCAGTGTTTAATTTGCCATACTGTAATAGTTTTGCCACTATGGCCTATTTATTGCCTCACCCCCCTTATCCTACCTCACTTGCACACAATGTATATAGACATTTTCTATTTTATTATTGACTGTATGTTTGTTTATTCCATGTGTAATTCTGTGTTGTTGTTTGTGTCGCACTGCTTTGGTTTATCTTGGCCAGGTCACAGTTGTAAATGAGAACTTCAAGTTCTCAACTTGCCTACCTGGTTAAATAAAGGTTAAATATGAATAAAAATAAAGGTGTTTTTTAATCTGTTTTTTAAATATAATTTTACTGCTTGCGTCAGTTACTTGATGTGGAATAGTCCCATGTAGTCATGACTCTATGTACTACTGCATCCCATAGTCTGTTCTGGACTTGGGGACTGTGAAGAGACCTTTTGTGGCATGTCTTGTGGGGTATGCATGGGTGTCCAAGCTGTGTGCCAGTAGTTTAGACAGACAGCTCGGTGCATTCAACATGTCAATACCTCTCATAAATAAACATAGTGATAAAGTCAATCTCTCCTCCACTTTCAGCCAGGAGAGATTGACATGCATATTATTAATATTATCTAGGAGAGTCCATGTGAGGATATGACAAAGCCGAGTGACTTGGTGTAAAGAGAAGGGGTCCCTGATGATCTTCTTGGCCTTCCTGTGACACCTGGTAGGATAGGATGCAATCCAGGAGTGTGCAGAGCCTGAGACGCCCAGGGTGGAGAGGAGGATCTGATGGTTCGAAGACAGCAGATAGATCTAGGAGGATGAGAACAGAGGAGAGAGAGTCAGCTTTGGCAGAGCGGAGAGCCTTTGTGAAACCTAGGTGAGCACTCAGTTGATCGAGCCGCCTTGAAGCCTGACTGGTTAGGGTCAAGAAGATCGTTCCGAGAGAGATAGCGAGACAGTTGGTCAGAGAGAAAATAAAAAAGGGATACCAGTGTCTAGTTTTGACATCAGGTTGAGTATCTTGAGTAGGGGAGCAACTCTGGCCATCTTAACGCCATCTTGAAGTCAGAGGGGACGCAGAGACAGTGGTCAGGGATGAGTTGATGAGGGAAGTGAAAAATGGGAGAAGGTTCTCCAGAGATAATCTGGAGAAGGGATGAGCTAATGGGGTCAGACGGGCAGGTTGTTGTGCGGCCAGGCATCACTAATTGCAAGATTTCATCTGGTGAGAGAGGGGAGAAAGAGGTCAAGGCGTACAGTAGTTCTGTGTGAATGGAACCAGTGGACTCAGTGAAGTAGGAGCGGATGTCTTAAAAATACATTCCTAAGTGGTTGACAAAATTGTCTGCAGAGGGAGGTGGAGGATAAAGGAGGGATTGTGGAGAAGAGCTTCCAAGGGTTGGAGGCAGAAGCTTGACATTTAGAGAGATATAATGCGGCTTTAGCCGCAGATACAGAGGAAGAGAAAGAGAGGAGGGCATGGAAGGATGATAGGTCCTCCGGAAGTTTAGTTTTTCTTAATTTCCACTCAGCTGCCTGCAGCCCTGTTTTGTTAGCACGCAGTGAGTCACGCAGCCATGGAGTGGGAGGGGAAAGTCGGGCCGGCCCAGAGGAAAGGGGACAGTAAGAGTCAAGTTATGCAGAAAGGGAGGAGAGTAGGGTCGAAGAGGCAGGAGGGAGAAGGATTAGCAGAATAAAGAGAGGATAGAACAGGAGAGAGTAGCAGGACAAAGAAAGAGAGAGAAATTGTCAAGAAAATGAAGAAAATGAAGATCTCGTACAGTGCTGTGTACTACTCTCTTCACTGAACAGCGCAAACTGTCTCTAACCAGAATAGAAAGAGTGGGACGCCCCGGTGCACAACTGAGCAAGAGGACAAGTACATTAGATCTTCAGTTTCTTGGCAATTTATCACATGGAATAGCCTTCATTTCTCAGAACAAGAATAGACTGACGAGTTGCAATAATAATTTCAAAATTGTTTTTTAATGATCAATTATCCTTTTAAAATTATAAACTTGGATTAGCTAACATAACGTGCCATTGGAACACAGGAGTGATGGTTGCTGATAATGGGCCTCTGTACGCCTATGTAGGTATTCCATAGAAAATCAGCTGTTTCCAGCTACAATAGTCATTTAAAACATTAACAATTTCTACACAGTATTTCTGATCAACTTGATGTTATTTTAATGGACAAGAAATGTGCTTTTATTTAAAAAACAAGGACATTTCTAAGTGACCCCAAACTTTTGAACGGTAGTGTATATAATCGAGCACACAGCCATGCAATCTCCATAGACAAAGATTGTCAGTAGAATGGCATCACTGAAGAGCTCAGTGATTTTCAACGTGGCACCGTCATAGGATGCCATCTTACCAACAAGTCAGTTCAACAAATTTCTCTCCTGCAAGAGTTGCCATGGTGAACTGTAGGTGTTGTTATTGTGAAGTGGAAATGTTTAGGAGCACCCCCCACTCAGCCATGAAGCTCACAGAACAGGACCGTCGAGTTTTGAAGCACATTGCGTGTAACAATCGTCTGTCCTTGGTGGCAACACTACCGAGTTGCAAACTGCCTCTGGAAGCAACGTCAGCACAAGAACGCCGACTGGGGGCATAATCGCCCAACATATATGACCGACATCACTAATGCTCCTGTGGCTGAATGGAAGCAAGTTCCCGCAGCAATGTTCCAACATCTAGTGGAAAACCTTCCCAGAAGAGTGGAGGTTGTTATAGCAGCAAAAGGGGGACCAACTCCATAAAAATGCACATGATTTTGGAATGAGATGTTCGACGAGCTGGTGTCCACATTCTTTTGGTTATGTAGTGTATATACACACTCTTGTGTCTGTGTACATACAGTTGAAGTTGGAAGTGTATTAGCCAAATAGCCAAATACATTTAAACTCAGTTTTCACAATTCCTGACATCTAATCCTGTTAAAATGCCCTGTCTTCTTATTTTAAGAATGTGAAATGTCAGAATAACATTAGAGAGAAATATTTATTTCAGCTTTTATTTCTTTCATCACATTCCCAGTGGGTCAGAAGTTTACATGAACTCAATTAGTTTTTGGTAGCATTTCCTTTAAATTGTTTAACTTGGGTCAAACGTTTTGGGTAGCCTTCCACAAGCTTCCCACAATAAGTTGGGTGAATTTTGGCCCATTCCTCCTGACAGAGCTGGTGTAAATGAGTCAGGTTTGTAGGCCTCCTTGCTCGCACACGATTTTTCAGTTCTGCCCACAAATCTTCTACAGGATTGAGGTCAGGGCTTTGTGATGGCCACTCCAATACTTTGACTTTGTTGTCCTTAAGCCATTTTGCCACAACTTTGAAAGTATGCTTAGGGTCATTGTCCATTTGGAAGACCCATTTGCGAAAAAGCTTTAACTTCCTGACTGATTTCTTGAGATGTTACTTCAATATATCCACATCATTTTCCTCTTCATGATGCCATCTATTTTGTGAAGTGCACCAGACCCTCCTGCAGCAAAGCACCCCCACAACATGATGCTGCCACCACTGTGCTTCATGGTTGGGATGGTGTTCTTCTGCTTGTAAGCCTCCCTCTTTGTCCTCCAAACATATCGATGGTCATTATGGCCAAACAGTTCAATTTGTTTCATCAGACCAGAGTACATTTCTCCAAAAGGTATGATCTTTGTCCCCATGTGCAGTTGCAAACCGTAGTCTGGCTTTTTTATGGCGGTTTTGGAGCAGTGGTTTCTTCCTTGCTGAGCGGCCTTTCAGGTTATGTTGATATAGAACTCGTTTTACTGTGGATATAGATGCTTTTGTACTTGTTTCCTCCAGAATCTTCACAACGTGCTTTGCTGTTGTTCTGGGATTGATTTGCACTTTTCGTACCAAAGTACGTTCATCTCTAGGAGACAGAACGTGTCTCCTTCTTGAGCGATATAACGGTCCCATGGTGTTTATACTTGCGTACTTTAGTTTGTACAGATGAACGTGGTACCTTCAGGCATTTGGAAAATGCTCCCAAGGATGAACCAGACTTGTGGAGGTCTACACATTTTTTTCTGAGGTCTTGGCTGATTTCTTTTGATTTTCGCATGATGTCAAGCAAAAAGGCACTGAGTTTGAATGTGAGTTTGAATAAGTGAAATAATCTGTGTGTAAACAATTGTTGGAAAAATTACTTGTATCATGCACAAAGTAGATGTTACCAACTTGCCAAAACTATAGTTTGTTAATAAGACATTTGTGGAGTAGTTGAAAAACGAGTTCTAATGACTCCAACCTAAGTGTATGTAAACTTCCGACTTCAAATGTATGTTGTTAATTATTATATCCTGCATGCATCTGTTTGTTTTAATTAATACGCTTTAAACATGATATGCTGCATTGCAATAGGCTTAATATCGTATCAGTTTTCCTCTGAGGAGACCAATCTATTTATACCACAGATCCTTGGTTGATGCTGTAGTGTTGGGCTGGGAGTAGAGAGTAGAGTAGAGGAGAGGGGAAGCGAGGCGAGTCGGGTAGAGGAGAGGAGTAGAGAGAAGAGGAGTCGAGAGGGGAGAGGAGAGGAGAGGAGAGGAGGGGAGAGGAGAAGATAGGAGGAGACGATAGGAGAAGAGAGGAGGGGAGAGGAGAGGAGAAGAGAGGCGGGAAGAGGAGAGGAGAAGTTAACAAAAGGGAAGGTGACGGGAGGGGAGAGGAGAGGTAAGGATATCAGTGGAGAGGAAGGGATGTGTTAAGTGAAATCCTTTATGAAGTCTGCTACATTGGCCCTGCCATGCTTTGCCAGTCAGATTTGCTTTATTTTAGTTGGTTTGTTTTTGTTTTCTCTCATGGTCGGACAGAAAACCCACAGTATACACAGCTGTGGACTGTGGTTACATTCATGGCAGATAATGATCCCACCATAACTGTATACCGAAGACTCAGTTTGACTTGGCTCGATGGAAGGGGAGTGGAAAAAGGATACTCAGGATGTCTCTATAGCCTAAACCAGGGCCAATTGGGGGCAATCATTCAAATGAATGATATACTGATTGAGGACAGAGTCTGTCTCTAGCCTGTCTGTAATATCATCCCCATCGGTGGCCTGCATGGAAAGAGTCTTCAGAGACTTCAAAGGCTTGAATCCTATTCTCATTATGACGTCATAATGGTTTGGCTGAAGATTCACCTGGATATTTCATTCCAAACATCTCATCTGGATGTTTATACACAGTGGGTGGTTTATCGCACACACACACACACACACACACACACACACACACACACACACACACACACACACACACACACACACACACACACACACACACACACACACACACACACACACACACACACACACACACACACACACACACACACACACACACACACACACACACACACACACACACACACACACACACACACACACACACACACACACACACACACACACACACACACACACACACACACACACACACACACACACACACACACACACACACACACACACACACACACACACACACACACACACACACACACACACGCACACACACACACACACACACACACACACACAGTAGGTGTCTTATGATGTGGCTGTTCTATGGTGAGATCCTCTTTGTCTAATGGGACGGGATGTAGCTCTAAGTGTAATGACAGGGGCATCATGTGACTAGGTGTAATATCAGAGACAGACTATCAAGGCACAAGGCCAGGCCCAAATGCAGACACAGGAGGCAGATGGTTGGAGTCTTACAATGTTTAACAATCCAAAAGGGGTAGGCAAGCGAATGGTCGTGGACAGGCAAAAAGGTCAAAACCAGATCAGAGTCCAGGAGGTACAGAGTGGCAGACAGGCTCGTGGTCAAGGCAGGCAGAATGGTCAGGCAGGCGGGTACAAAGTCCAGAAACAGGCAAGGGTCAAAACCGGGAGGACTAGAAATAGGAGAATGCAAAAAGCAGGAGAATGGGAAACCAGCTGGTTGACTTGGAAACATAGAAAACGAACTGGCACAGAGAGACAAGAAACACAGGGATAAATACACTGGGGAAAATAAGCGACACCTGGAGGGGGTGGAGACAATAACGAGGACAGGTGAAACAGATCAGGGCTGTGACACAGACAGTGTATCACATCATGTTAATTTCTCCCCTCAAAGGGAGTGGGATGATCCAAGAGATGAGTGTTGGATGTTTTGACTCAAGTAGGGCGATGTGGTGATATGACCTTTGGCCTCCGAATGGAAGGATCCTCCAGCCTTTTGGCAGTGTGACTGAAGGGCATAGAGATTCAGGAGTTGCTTCTAGCCCCCACCCCACCCCATCCCCAACCCTACCATTTCCTACCCATACCCACGCCCCCACCCCATCCCCAACCATACCATTCCTAACCCATGCCCACAACCCCCCCAGCCCCAACCATGCCCTACCAATGCCTCCCCTCCAGCCCCAATCATACCATACCCACGCCTCCCCTCCAGCTCCAACTATACCATTCCCTACCCATACCCACGCCTCCCCTCCAGCTCCAACCATGCCCTTCCCACGCCTCCCCCCAGCCCCAACCATACCATACCCTACCCATACCCACGCCTCCCCTCCAGCCCCAACCATGACATACCCACGACCCCCCCCCCCCAGCCCCAACCATACATTGCCATGTTTGTTCCTATTTTGTGTGGTTTATAAACCTCTGGGCCAAATCATGTGAGAAAGGGAGTGGTAACGACCGTGGTCGCTAACTCACCCTGGATAACGGTTGTTTAGACAAAATATAAAGGTCTGAAGTCTGTCTTAGCCATTAATTAAAGCGATGTGTGATTCCAGTGCTGCTTGCTGGCATGATAGGCCAATGCACAGAGACAGCTACCTTAGCTCTTTGGGTGAATTATGGGGAAGGGTGGATGTAACCTGATTCAGAGACTAGTCTTGCCTGGGGGTAGCTATTAAGTTCCTGCACAAGTCGGTGAGTGAATTCGACCCTGAGCGCTAATCTTGTGTGTGTGTGTAGCGCTGTTTGAGCTAGCAACACATTAATCCTGAGTAATCCCCATCACGCCTCAAACGCTGTCTATCTCAATGCTTCCGGGTCCTGTCTATCAACCCACCGTCTGCCTTTCCCCTTTTTCTCAATGTTTCAACCTCACCAGATAAATGGACGGGGATGTCGACAGGATCTGCCATTCCCCATCGAAAAGAAAAAGAAAAAGAAATGTTTTTAATTAAGTATGTTTTTCCATTTCCCTAATATAAGGTCAATGTTTAATTTATTTCTTAAATTGTGTTTTCAACGTTCCAGTTTAACTGATTTCAACAACAAAGTGCAGAGTTATTCTCTAGCGGTGCCGCCTCAGAATTTCCAAATGTGGTCTCATATATTGCATAAACAGATTAGAATCAAAACACAAGGGCTCGGCAGTTGTATTGAGGTTTTCCAAGCACGGCCCTTAGGAATTCATCTCATTGCAGACCAGGAATGTGTCCGTCCCTCCCGTTATTTTCAATGTCTACTTGACTTCCATTGATATACACCTCATCAGGACATTGGGGGAGTTTTTAAAAGTGAGCCTCCAATTCATTAGTTCAAATGTTCCAGCACTATTGTATTGAGTGGAACAGAACGCCCTGCTAATTCGTATTGATGAGAGGTTAGAGGTCATAAATGTAACAAATTCCGCACTTTGCTTTTGTATTCGGGAATGGCTATTGACGATAAGCCTCCATAGGATCTATACTTAGATCAGAGAAGAAAAAAACTTGTAAAGGAAGCTAGATTCCCATGGAGGTTTTTAGTTAGTATATTGAGGTGCCTTTTTCATGAATAGAGTTTTAAGTGGAGCAAGCTGGTACTTTAGGAAAGAGTAAAGAAAGACCAGGGGCTTGGCTCACGTCTCAGGTCTCACATCTAAGGTCTCAGGACTCAGGTCTCAGGTCTCACATCTAAGGTCTCAGGACTCAGGATTCAGGACTCAGGACTCAGGACTCAGGACTCAGGACTCAGGACTCAGGATGGTCCGGTTGCTTAAACAGGCTCTATGTTGTAATCAACAAGAGGCGTCCTCAATGTGCTCAAGGATGTGTTTTTGAGGCTGACCTCTGACGCACAGAGCAGGAACCACGTCAGCCAGAGCCACATTTATAGCTGCCTGCTAGATATTGCTTGTACAGCAGCTAGGAAATACAAAGTAAACAATTATAATTTTAACCTGTTCAAAAAGTACATTTGAGTAATGGGCTATATTCTTCACCTGTCCAAATAGTGCAAGTCCAGTTACTATTGGTCTAGTCCTAAACTATAATTTGGTTATTATTTATCTATTGAATCGATACTGCTCTTTATTCAGTGGATGCAAGCCCCATTTGAAATGTAAACTCTTTGTCTGAGGTGGGGATGGACTGGGATCTAAACTATCTGTCTGAGGTGTGGATGGACTGGGATCTAAACTCTCTATCTGAGATATGGATGGACTGGGATCTAACCTATCTGTCTGAGGTGTGGATGGACTGGTATCTAAACTCTGAGGTGTGGATGGAATGGGATCTAAACTATCTGTCTGAGGTGTGGATGGACTGGGATCTAAACTCTGAGGTGTGGATGGACTGGGATCTAAACTCTCTGTCTGAGGTGTGGATGGACTGGGATCTAACCTCTGTCTGAGGTGTGGATGGACTGGGTTCTAAACTCTCTGTCTGAGGTATGGATGGACTGGGATCTAAACTATCTGTCTGAGGTGTGGATGGACTGGGATCTAAACTATCTGTCTGATGCTGGATGGACTGGGATCTAAACTCTCTGTCTGAGGTGTGGATGGACTGGGATCTAAACTATCTGTCTGATGGTGGATGTACTGGGTTCTAAACTCTCTGTCTGATGGTGGATGGACTGGGTTCTAAACTCTCTGTCTGAGGTGTGGATGGACTGGGATCTAAACTATCTGTCTGATGGTGGATGTACTGGGACCTAAACTCTGTCTGATGGTGGATGGACTGGGATCAAAACTCTCTTTCTGATGGTGGATGTACTGGGATCTAAACTCTGTCTGATGGTGGATGGACTGGGATCAAAACTCTGTCTGATGGTTGATGGACTGGGATCTAAACTCTGTCTGATGGTGGATGTACTGGGATCAAAACTCTCTGTCTGATGGTGGATGTACTGGGATCAAAACTCTCTGTCTGATGGTTGATGGACTGGGATCTAAACTCTGTCTGATGGTGTGGATGGACTGGGATCTAAACTCTGTCTCATGGTGGATGGACTGGGATCTAAACTCTGTCTGATGGTGGATGGACTGGGATCAAAACTCTGTCTGATGGTTGATGGACTGGGATCTAAACTCTGTCTGATGGTGTGGATGGACTGGGATCTAAACTCTGTCTCGTGGTGGATGGACTGGGATCTAAACTCTGTCTCATGGTGGATGGACTGGGACCTAAACTCTGTCTGATGGTGGATGGACTGGGATCAAAACTCTCTTTCTGAGGTGTGGATGGACTGGGATCTAAACTCTCTGTCTGAGGTGTGGATGGACTGGTATCTAAACTCTGTCTCATGGTGGATGGACTGGGATCTAAACTCTCTGTCTGAGGTGTGGATGGACTGGGATCTAAACTCTCTGTCTGATGGTGGATGTACTGGGATCTAAACTCTCTGTCTGAGGTGTGGATGGACTGGGATCTAAACTCTCTGTCTGATGGTGCATGGACTGGTATCTAAACTCTCTGTCTGATGGTGGATGGATTGGGATCTAAACTCTGTCTGATGGTGGATGGACTGGGACCTAAACTCTGTCTGATGGTGGATGGAATCTATGTATCGTGCTCATGTTTTCCTCCCATATTGTGTCCCTGAAGTCTGCTGAGATGAGGCATTGTAATGAAAAGAAAACCCTGATATTGGAAGCGTGTTCCATTTTTAGAAGTACAGCGACACAATATAAACTCACAAAGCTCCCAGGGCCTGTTCATCTTTCACACAAGAGCGGTCACATTGTAGTCCCTCCAGCTCTGGTTAAGCACAATTTGCTCTCTCTAGCTCTGTCAGTGAGGTGGCTCAGTAAAACAGTGTCGTAACTATGTTTTCTCTCTCTCTCTATTGTGTTCTCTATCTCTGTTTTATCTCACTCTTTCTATCCGTGGGATTTGATATGTTTAGGCTACAGTAGCTCAGCTGTCTGTGTGTTCATTGGACTTGACTGGCCTTCGTGGATTTTGGGTAGGAAGGACAGTAATGTGGTTGATTTGATATGTTTATGACCATGAGTTAGAACAGCATGTTGTGATGTAAATGCTACTGTATGTCAGGGTGTAAATACTACTGTATATCGTGATGTAAATACTACTGTATATCGTGGTGTAAATACTACTGTATATCGTGGTGTAAATACTACTGTATATCGTGATGTAAATACTAGTGTACATCGTGATGTAAATGCTACTGTATATTGTGATGCAAATACTACTGTATATCGTGATGTAAATACTACTGTATATCGTGATGTAAATACTACTGTATATCGTGATGTAAATACTACTGTATATCGTGATGCAAATACTACTGTATATTGTGATGTAAATACTACTGTATATCGTGATGTAAATACTACTGTATATCGTGATGTAAACTGAAATGTAATTCATGATGTCTGAAGTCACGTGAACTTCTTATGGCTGCAATCCCGGTGACGGGATGATATGACAACAGCCAGTTAAAGTCTAGCGCACCAAATTCAACAGAAATCTCATAATTAAAATTCCTCAAACATACATGTGTTTCATACCATGTTAAAGGTATTCTTGTTGTTAATCCCACCAAAGTGTCCGATTTCAAATATGCTTTTCAGCGAAAGCACTACAAACGATTATGTTAGGTCACACCAAACAACAATAAGCACAGCCTTTTTTCCAGCGAAAGATAGCAGTCACAAAAAAGCAGAAATATAGCTAAAATGAATCACTAACCTTTGATGATCTTCATCAGATGACACTTATAGGACTTCATGTTACACAAACATGCATGTTTTGTTTGATAAAGTTCATATTTATATTAAAAGATCTGAGTTTACATTGGCGCGTTACATTTACTAGTTCCAAAAACATCCAGTGATAGTGCATAGCCACATCGTTTCAACAGAAATACTCATCATAAATGTAGATGATAATACAAGTTATACACATTGAATTATAGACGTACCTCTCCTTAACGCAACCGCTGTGTCAGATTTCACTTTTTTTTTTACGGAAAAAATAAACCATGCAATAATCTGAGACGGAGCTCAGAACAATAGCCAAATTAGCCGCCATGTTGGAGTCAACATAAACCAGAAAATACATGATAAATGTTTCCTTACCTTTGATGAACTTCATCCGAATGCAGTCCTAGGAATCCCAGGTCCACAATAAATGCTAGATTTTTTCGATAATGTCAGTTATTTATGTCCAATTAGCAACTTTGGAATTGTTTACCAAACGCGCTAACCAAAGTCACAAAGCGCGTCCACTATAACTGTCCAAATAAAATGTCCAAAAGTTCTGTAACAGTCAGTAGAAACATGTCAAACGATGTACTGAATCAATCTTTAGAATGTTGTTAACATACATCTTGAATAACGTTCCAACCGGAGAATTAGATTGACTTCAGTTGACCGATGGAACGGAGCTGCCTCTCACGTGAACGCGCCAGTTCAATGCGTGGTCACCTCATGGCAGTGATTACTCATTCCTGTCTCCTTCGGCCCCCCTTCACATTAGAGTCATCAGACAAAGTTATATTGACTGTTGACATCTAGTGGAAGCCGTAGGAAGTGAAAACTCATCCATATCTCGCTGTAATTTCAATGAGAGCTTGGTTGAAAATCTGCCACCCCCAGAAAAAATCCAAACAGAAAGTGGAACTTCTCAGGTTTTTGCCTGCCATATGAGTTCTGTTATACTCACAGACATATTTCAAACAGTTTTAGAAACGTCAGAGTGTTTTCTATCCAATACTAATACTAATATGCAAATATTAGCAACTGTGACATAGGAGCAGGCCGTTTACTCTGGCATCTCTGTGCACCTTTCATCCAAGCTACTCAATACTGCCCCTTCAGCCATAAGAAGTTAACCAGGAGTTTGTGGCTCTTCACTCCTTGAAGGATTTTGGCGTGCTGTAAAGGTTAAGACCATTTTCCATCAGTGAGTGTAGAGTTTGTGAGTGATTGTAATTTCATCATATTTATATTACTAGGATATACTGTATCATATTTACATGGAACAAAATATACTGAACAAAAACACGAATGCACCGTGCAACGATTTCAAAGATTTGACTAAGTTACAGGTCATATGAGGAAATCAGTCAATTGAAATCAATTCATTACGTCCTAATCTATGAATTTCACATGACGAAGAATACAGATATGCATCTGTTGGTCAGATACCTTTAAAAAAAATTGCCTTACAATGGACTTCAGGAAATCGTAACGGTATTTTTGTGCATTCAAATTGTTACTGATGAAACACATCGTGTTTGTTGTCCGTAGCATATGCCTGCCCCATACCATAACCCCACCGCCACCATGGGGCACTCTGTTCACACAATACCATACCATAACCCCACCGCCACCATGGGGCACTCTGTTCACACAATACCATACCATAACCCCACCGCCACCATGGGCCACTCTATTCACACAATACCATACCATAACCCCACCGCCACCATGGGGCACTCTGTTCACACAATACCATACCATAACCCCACCGCCAGCATGGGGCACTCTGTTCACAACGTTGACATCAGCAAACCACTCTCCCAAACGACGCCATACACGTGGTCTGCGGGTTGTGAGGCCAGTTGGATGTACTGCCAAATTCTCTAAAACGATGTTGTAGACGGCTTATGGTAGAGAAATTAACATTAAATTATCTGGCAACAGCTCTGGTGGACATTCCTTCAGTCAACAGGCCTTCTAAACTAGAGACATATGTGTTGTTGCTGTTGTGACAAAACTGCACATTTCAGATTATCCTTTTATTGTCCCCCAGCACAAGGTGCACCTGTTTATTAATCCTGCTGTTTAATTAGCGTCTTGATATGCTACACCTGTCAGGTGGATGGATTATCTTGGCAAAGGAGAAATGCTCACTAACAGGGATGTAAACAAAATTTAGGAGAAATAATACTTTTTTTGTGCGTATGAAACATTTCTGGGATCTTATATTTCAGCTCATGAAACGTGGAGCCAACACTTTAGGTGTTGCGTTCATATTTCTGTTCAGTTTATGAAGATTGCTAATACAGTTTAGTATGCCAGTATATACTTGAATACTTACTAATTCCAAACACACACACGCACACATGCACACACGCAGCTCATGCACACACACACCACACACACAAGCACACAAACAAACATACACACATGCACAAACATACAAACACACATGCACACCACAAACACACACACACTCCACAAACACTCGCCGACCCTGCACCTTTCTGCATTCCTCTCTAAATAGAAATATTGTCTGTGAAAGCACTCACATAGCTACTGACATTACCAAGCACTCACATAGCTACTGACATTACCAAGCACTCACATAGCTACTGACATTACCAAGCACTCACATAGCTACTGACATTACCAATGACTCACATAGCTACTGACATTACCAAGCACTCACATAGCTACTGACATTACCAAGCACTCACATAGCTACTGACATTACCAAGGACTCACATAGTTACTGACATTACCAAGCACTCACATAGCTACTGACATTACCAAGCACTCACATAGCTACTGACATTACCAAGGACTCACATAGTTACTGACATTACCAAGCACTCACATAGCTACTGACATTACCAAGGACTCACATAGTTACTGACATTACCAAGCACTCACATAGCCACTGACATTACCAAGCACTCACATAGCTACTGACATTACCAAGCACTCACATAGCTACTGACATTACCAAGCACTCACATAGCTACTGACATTACCAAGCACTCACATAGCTACTGACATTACCAAGGACTCACATAGCTACTGACATTACCAAGCACTCACATAGCTACTGACATTACCAAGCACTCACATAGCTACTGACATTACCAAGCACTCACATAGCTACTGACATTACCAAGCACTCACACAGCTACTGACATTACCAGGCACTCACATAGCTACTGACATTATCAAGCACTCACATAGCTACTGACATTACCAAGCACTCACATAGTTACTGACATTACCAAGCACTCACATAGCTACTGACATTACCAAGCACTCACATAGCTACTGACATTACCAAGGACTCACATAGTTACTGACATTACCAAGCACTCACATAGCTACTGACATTACCAAGCACTCACATAGCTACTGACATTACCAAGGACTCACATAGTTACTGACATTACCAAGCACTCACATAGCTACTGACATTATCAAGCACTCACATAGCTACTGACATTACCAAGCACTCACATAGTTACTGACATTACCAAGCACTCACATAGCTACTGACATTACCAAGCACTCACACAGCTACTGACATTACCAAGCACTCACATAGCTACTGACATTACCAAGCACTCACATAGCTACTGACATTACCAAGTACTCACATAGCTACTGACATTACCAAGCCTCTTCTAATGGCTCAAGTACATCGCATCGACATTGCTGTTTCGTTTTACACTTGATTTAGATCTCCTCTCGCTGCAAAACGCCATCGATCATGTCATGAGGAAGAGTTCACAGGAAAGAAAATTCTCCCAGAAGGAATTCCTTTCACCTGGAGATGGAAGACAAGAAAGAAGATGAAGATGAGTGTGGTTTGGGATCGAAGCATAAGCATAGGCCTCAAACCAACTCCAAGTATCCTCACACCTCTCTCTCGCTCTCTCTGTCTCTCTCCCCCTTAGTTTCTCCTCACCTTATTTTCACTTTGATTTATGTCCCTTTGCACAGATCTCACATTCTGACACTAAACTGGATGTCCTCCTGCACAGATCTCACATTCTGACACTAAACTGGATGTCCTCCTGCACAGATCTCACATTCTGACACTAAACTGGATGTCCTCCTGCACAGATCTCACTTTGTGACAGTAAATTGGTAAAATATTTATGTCATGATGTGCAAGTACGGCTTACGACCTGAACTGCCCAAACAAAGCCCCCAGTGACTCTTGTTTGACCTGTGTTAATGTTGCTTTCACCGTGGGTGTTTGGTGTGTCGTGATAGTGTCCATTACTATATCAAACTACAATAAATAAAAACAAATACTTAAGTTAAGTAATGCAAACAAAAAAAACAGACACAGATAGGGATATTGATTATATTCCAGTCTTTAGATGCACAACGTTAGATCGAATGTTAATTTTCTGCCTCCTCTGCTGTATCACTAACAAGCTCAATGATAAGAGGATATTTATACTATGACTAGTATATGTAATAGCATGTGTCTGAGATCCAGTATATTATCTGTCATATCATCCCTTTCTTTTCGTGAATAATTCCATCCAAGAAATACAAGTCAATCAGCGGTGATGGGTTCACTCTGGATATCAGATAGTTAGAACATAGTTAAACAGCAGTGATGGGTTCACTCTGGATATCAGATAGTTAGAACATAGTTAAACAGCAGTGATGGGTTCACTCTGGATATCAGATAGTTAGAACATAGTTAAACAGCAATGAGAGGTTCACTCTGGATATCAGATAGTTAGAACATAGTTAAACAGCAGTGATGGGTTCACTCTGGATATCAGATAGTTAGAACATAGTTAAACAGCAGTGATGGGTTCACTCTGGATATCAGATAGTTAGAACGTAGTTAAACAGCAATGAGAGGTTCACTCTGGATATCAGATAGTTAGAACATAGTTAAACAGCAATGAGAGGTTCACTCTGGATATCAGATAGTTAGAACATAGTTAAACAGCAATGAGAGGTTCACTCTGGATATCAGATAGTTAGAACGTAGTTAAACAACAGTGATGGGTTCACTCTGGATATCAGATAGTTAGAACATAGTTAAACAGCAATGATGGGTTCACTCTGGATATCAGATAGTTAGAACATAGTTAAACAGCAGTGATGGGTTCACTCTGGATATCAGATAGTTAGAACATAGTTAAACAGCAGTGATGGGTTCACTCTGGATATCAGATAGTTAGAACATAGTTAAACAGCAGTAATGGGTTCACTCTGGATATCAGATAGTTAGAACATAGTTAAACAGCAGTGATGGGTTCACTCTGGATATCAGATAGTTAGAACATAGTTAAACAGCAGTGATGGGTTCACTCTGGATATCAGATAGTTAGAACAATGTTAAACAGCAATGGGAGGTTCACTCTGGATATCAGATAGTTAGAACAAAGTTAAACACCAGTGAGAGGTTCAGTCTGGCTATCAGACAGTTAGGCCTTGCCACTTTGAAGTGACTCAAATCGTAATTATCCAATTAGAATCATTTCATTTTCCTGCAGTCTGAATGGCCAAAAAGCACATGGAATCGAATATTTCAATCCACAATTCAAACCACTGTTGTACTGTAGGTGGTTTCAAGTCAGATACAAATCAGCTTCCTGGACATGTGACTTGTGTGTGAATGGTCATATCTGATTTATTTGCTCTCAAGTGGTTTTTAGACTGTTATTTGGCATATTGTGTTGCGTGCTAGCTACTCTGTTGACAGTTTGACAAGAACATGCGGTTGATAACTAGCTCGTTAATTGTTTACAAACAAATTAGTGAATGTGCTAGAAAGCTTAACAGCTACCTAGCTAAGTAGTTAACTGCTGTGGCTAACTAGTTGACTGCTGTGGCTAACTAGTTGACTGATGTGGCTAACTAGTTGACTGCTGTGGCTAGCTAGTTGACTGCTGTGGCTAGCTAGCTAGTTGACTGCTGTGGCTAGCTAGTTGACTGCTGTGGCTAGCTAGCTGACTGCTGTGGCTGGCTAGTTGACTGCTATGGCTAGCTAGTTGACTGCTGTGGCTAGCTAGCTAAGTTGAATGCTGTGGCTAGCTAGCTAGTTGACTGTTGTGACTAGCTAGTTGACTGCTGTGGCTAGCTACAAATGACTCGTTTTGGAAGTTGGATCATCGTCTTATCCTTTGAGGCTTCTTACTCTGATATTTTGAACATTCAAAGCCACTGGGAAACGTCCATGACAGGAATTGTTGTCAGCTTCGCTTGCTACATGACTTCTGAGTGATAGGAAGCAAGAGTGTCACCACCAATCAGCCTACACCACTACACACACACCCGTCTTTACTATGACAACTAGCATATCCTTGTCAGCAAATGACTGCTTTCTGAAAGGACAAAAATCCGATTTGGTCCCTTGCAACTTGCTGTTTGGACAGTCAGTAGTCCAAAACGGATCTTAAAAATGTAACTGATTTGAGCATTAAGTTCTGCAGTGTGAGCCGAGGCTTTATAGAATAAGTAGGAACACAGAGTGATCGGACGGACTCAGGGAATGCAGGTACTATGTGTGTGTTTGTGTGCGGGTGCACCGTTGCATGGGTTTTTGTTGGGGGCACCACATTGCTGTGCTGTTCCTATCTCCAACACAGAGCCTGGACTAGGGTTCGATAGGGGAGAAACGAGAGACAGTAAAAACAATATACACTAAAATTACAATAGCATTATGATAATTCAGAAAGATAGGAACCGCTATTGCATAACTTTTGCATTTACTTTTGTGGGGGAAATCAAAGCATTGGCTCAACTTATTTGGGCAAGACACATTGGGTAGTTTATAGGTTTATGCAGAAAAAGATTATGAGAAAAGGGAGAAGGTAGAACACCTCTGCCAACCTTCTACAGACAGTATTTCATTTGGGATTAACTACAAGGTCCCCCCCAGGTCAGAGAGAACTGAATGAAATACCATAGGCGGCTTTGCATACATTTGTTATGTTAAATGGGAACCAGAGGGAATGTATTTTGAAAGCTGTGTCTTTCAGCAGTTATTTGAAAATGAAAATAGCAGGAATACATATCCAACGTTTGTTGCCCCTTCGGACAACAAACACAACATCCATTTGTTGAATGCGTTGTTTTGCCATGACTTACCGGCGATACTTAGAATAAGCCAAGGATACGGTGGGTGACAGCATTAGCAGACAGTCAACCTGTTCCACCCGATATTTACCATTACCTCAAAGTAACTTCCCGACGGGCCGCCCCCAGGTGGTAATGGTAGGTAACAACACATCCGCCAAGCTGATCCTCAATACGGGTGTGCATGCTCAGTCCCCTCCTGTACTCCCTGTTCACTCATGACTGCACGGCCAGGCACGACTCCAACACCATCATTAAGTTTGCCGATGACACAACAGTGGTAGGCCTGATCACCGACAACAATGAGACATCCTATAAGGAGGAGGTCAGAGACCTGACCGTGTGGGGCCAGGACAACAACCTCTCCTTCAACGTGATCAAGACAAAGGAGATGATTGTGGTCGACAGGAAAAAGAGGACCGAGCATCAACAGGGCTGCAATGGAGCAGGTTGAGAGCTTCAAGCTCCTTGGCGTCCATGTCACCAACAAACTAACATGGTCCAAGCACACCAAGACAGTCGTGAAGAGGGCACGACAAAACCTATTCCCCCCTCAGGAGACTGAAAAGATTTGGCATGGGTCCTCAGATCCTAAAAAGTTTTTACAGCTGCAAGAGCATCAAGAGCATCCTGACTGGTTGCATCACCGCCTGGTATGGTAACTGCTCGGTCTCTGATCGCAAGGCACTACAGAGGGTAGTGCGTACGGCCCAGTACATCACCGAGGCCAAGCTTCCTGCCATCCAGGACCTCTATACCAGGTGGTGTCAGAGGAAGGCCCAAAAAATTGTCAAAGACACCAGCCACCCTAGTCATAGACTGTTCTCTCTGCTACTGGAGCGCCAAGTATAGGTCCAAGAGGCTTCTAAACAGCTTCTACCCCCAAGCAATAATACTCCTGAATATCTAATCAAATGACTACCCAGACTATTTGCATTGCCCCCCTCATCCCTCCTTCTACGCTGCTGCTACTCTCTGTTGTTATCTATTTATTGTCACTTTAATAACTCTATCTACATGTACATATTACCTCAATTACCTCGACACCGGTGCCCCTGCACATTGACTCTGTACCTATCCCCCCTGTATATAGCTCTGCTATTGTTGTTACAGTTTTTCTCAATTGCTAAAACACAATTTCTGAAACCTTGCTCTATTTCCTGAAAACATTAAACACAAAACCTCATCTTCAAGCACTATTTACATAACCTCTGACTCCTCTCGCAAAATGAAACATTCGCCTCAAAACAGTTTTACCTGTGTTCAAAATCAAACACTGCTCTCAAATCATAAACAAAGTGATTAACATGATATACACTCTCAAGCAGTCAGTAAACAATACACCGAAAAATAGAAAACACATTGTTCAAAACATACAATTCTCAGGGAGAAGTACATTTTTAATCTAAAAAAATATTCATATTTTTCCGTCATTGTCTTTTGATGAACGAAAACGTGTTCTATCATAGTAGCTCAAAATTGATCAGAAATTACTACTCTGCTTTGCTCTATGCAATTTTGTTTTTTGTTCTTCCTCCTCCTTGTACCCCTATTTTTACAGTACTGTACCCTGCATCTCACAAACTTGTTCTTTGTCTCTGTGATACTGTAATTATTGTTCTTTGTTGATATGAACCTGCAACCAGTCAAAATCTATTGAGCAGTCAGTACTGTTAATAAATGGAAAGCACAATGTTCAGGGCCATACAATTTGTCCATTGTACAGTATACAGCCTACAATGCACTGTACTACAGTATACAATACTAAAAGGGACAAAAATCAAAGGAGTAAACATGTGATCAATGTTCTTCTTCTTGTCTTTGGGCTGGGTCAGGCCAGAGCACTTCGTCGACATCACAAGCAATATTGTCCCTCCTGAGGCAACGGGGGAAGAAGCCTCTTGTGTGCCGTATCCAGCCCTGACATGATTACTCACCTATATCACCACAGGCTAAATCCATGGCTTGCAGCAGATTTACTCTGGTGTAGGGTTGTCTATCATACACTTTCCATCTCCAAGAGGAGAAAAACTCCTCAATCGGATTCAGGAAAGGAGAGTATGGAGGGAGGTACAAGTTCATAAACTGCCCATTGATGTTAAACCATTCCCTTACCTGAGCAGCTCGGTGGAAACTGACATTGTCCCACACTATCACATAGGTGGGAATGGGATTCTCATTTAGCTCTTGACCCTGCTGCTCTTGAACCTGCTGCTCAAATAAAATATCTCTTAGATTGGCAATAAATCTTAGAAGGTGCTGGGTGTTATATGGCCCGAGTGTAACATGGTGATGTAGAACACCATGGTTGCTGATAGCAGCACAGATTGTGACATTGCCACCTCGTTGACCAGGGACTTCAACAATGGCCCGCTGTCCAATCATGTTTCGGCCTCTCCTTCTCCTCTTTGTTAGATTGAAGCCTGCTTCATCGACAAAGATGAACTCATGGGGGTCTGTCCAAGGATTCCAAGTCAAATATTGTCTGTGTAGAAATACAATATACTGTATGTAGTATTTTGTAAGTCATACAGAGACAGTGCTATACTGTAGAGTACAATTAGGCTTCTGATTCACATACATTGTATGTACTGAAGAGTAATGTCATTCACATAGTATGTGTTAGTACTGTAGACAATCTGGATTACAGTAAATGTTTCTGAATGTACACTTACTTGCACATACTGAGCTCGCAGTTCTTTCACCCTTGGTGAGTTGCGTTCAAAAGGTACTCTGTATACTTGTTTCATTCGCATCCTGTTACGATGGAGGACACGGTCAATTGTGGAAATGCTCACACTGTCGATTCCCTGGAAGTGTGTGTTGTCTCGTATCACTCGTTCCTGGATTTCTCTGAGTCGTATTGCATTATCTTGAAGGACCATGCCAACTATAACGGCCTCTTGCTCCCGAGTGAATACAGCTGTCCTTCCACCTGCATGTGGCAGCCTTGCAATTCTACAAAAAGTAGTTGTGCAGTTACAAAACATATTCATGCAGTACAATACATAGTGATTATACTTTACAAATGTCTATTGAAACAGCTGCATATAGTGTAGTACAGTAAATTTGCAATTACAAAAATACAGTAGTATACTGTACCTGTTCTCTTCTCTGAATGTCCTTACTATGGTGGACACAGAAAATCAGCTCAAATTGGGTTGCACTCTAAGTCCTGCTTCCCTCATTGTCAGTCCATGGACAAGAACATGGTCTATAACTGTTGCTCGAATTTCATCAGATATTTCCACTCTTTGTCTTCCTCTTCCTCTTCATCCTTCTCTTCCTCTTCCTTGCCCTCCTCCTCCTCTTCCTCCTCGTCGCCCACCTCGCATACGCACTCGTCCTCGTCCTCTCACATTGTTTCTTCTATCCATTCTCAGACTTTCTCCTTCCCACCTTCAACAACCTGTTTGCTCTCTGAACTGGCTTATATTGGTTGTGTCGCATCATTTGAAACAGGTTAAATCCAATTTTGAGTGGTTGTGTTCAATCAATGACATGTGTTCTCTATTTGTATTTGATTGTTGCCACTTGTGTTTACCAGTATGGATGACATGTGCATTAGAGTGCAGAATGTGTTTTGAGAATGAGAATGTGTTTAGAGTTTTGCTGAAAAGTCTAAGTGAGATCTGCAACTTGTGTTTTACCATGTGAAATGGTTTAAGGTATTGACAACAGACTGCATAATTAGCTAAATGAGTCCAGGCAACTGAGAACTTTGTTCAGCCAATGGGTTTTAGTGTTTTAGCAACTGAGAAAAACTGTAACAGCTGTTCTTTAATTATTTGTTATTCTTATCTCTATCTTTCTTTTAGGTATTTTCTTAAAAAATGCATTGTTGGTTAAGGGCTTGTAAGTATGCATTTCACTGTAAGGTAAAATGTTGTATTCGGCGCATGTGACAAATAACATTTGATTTGAATAAACTGGCTTGACGTAAGTGGTTGTTGGTGTGGAGGTGGGGACAGCGGTGTTGGTTGGCATGCAGTAGGTTGATGTCACCAACACCTCTCCCCTTCACAGTGGATCAGTCCAGGACCTTGATCAAAGCCATGTGACCTTGGCCACGCGGGGTGTTGATTGCCTCCGTGCACTCCTTGACACGGCTCGGCTTGGCCCACGACACCCTAATTAAAAGTGATAGTGAGAAGAGAAGGACTCCCACACACAAACTAAACAGACACTTCACTTCAGTTCTGCCTCTCCCCTCGTGACTCTGTTCCATGCTGTGTGTTGGAAGAGCACATCAATGTGGTTCCCCAACATAAACGCACTCATTCACTCACTCACACGCAAGCACACACACACACACACACACACACACACACACACACACACACACACACACACACACACACACACACACACACACACACACACACACACACACACACACACACACACACACACACACACACACACACACACTAAACACTCCATTGACCATACTTTGACTGGAACCACCTCCTTTTTGTTTTGAAAAGTTCAGCTCTTGAAAAGCAGAAGTAATGGCCAAGGACCCTTGTAATGTCCCTTTTTAACCTACTGTCATTGTAGAATCCATAAGCACAAAGTCAACGGCTGCCATCCAAGATGGACGCACACCAGTAAGCGTAGCAAATAGAATGAGAACGTAGAACAAACAAGAGAATCCGTCACCTGGCATAGCAGAAAGTCCATCCAGTTCTATTAAAAAAAAAATCCCTTAAGAAGTTATTAGCGTGAGAAATACACCCTCAGCACCTAGCCAGCAGTGATTCAGGTAGCTGGGGGCTTTGTTGGTGGCTTAGCAGGAGGGATCAATATCATATCAGGCCTGGTGGAACACCTGACAGTTCAATTTCACAGCCAGCCTCAGAATCAATACCTGTAGAATCATTTGGGACTTTCCAAACGGCTCCGTCAAAAGGAATCTCTGGGGTCATTAGCCGGGTCACCATGTGCATGGTCATTAGACCGTGTAACAATTTGTATATATATATATTATCTTTTTTTTTACCCTTATTTTACCAGGTAAGTTGACTGAGAACACATTCTCATTTACAGCAATGACCTGGGGAATAGTTACAGGAGAGAGGAGGGAGGATGAATGAGACTAGTACTGTAAATGTTCATAAAACACGACACGCTCTGTTCTCTCCTGCTTGACTGCCTATACCGCTAATTGAGGTCAATTAATTATCTGGGATAGTTCTCAGTGATCGACTAAGTTTCATAGATTAAAAAAAAAAATTGTGTTGAGAGTATATGGAAAAGGATAGGTTGTCAGGCCTATCTACAGGGCACAAAGCAGAGGAAATTGAGTGCAGTTTTATCGAGCATAAAATGTGTTCAAAGAAACTGTTTAAGGTCTGTCACAGTACCTTTAGGACCGAGTGTTTGCCCGTGAACATTTTTACCATTGAATTCTTCAACATAAGTCTTTAAGTCTGCTTGGATAATATAAACATAATTAGTTACATTAGTATAAGTGTTAGCAAAAAATTTGTTTAGAAGGGATATGATTTATTATGGATATGATTTAGTATGGATATGATTTAGTATGGATGTGATTTAGAACCCTCAAGCTCATTATCAAGCTGGAGGCCCTGGGACTCAACCCCTCCCTGTGCAACTGGGTCCTGGACTTTCTGATAGGTCGCTCCCAGGTGGTGAAGGTAGGAAACAATATCTCCACTACGCTGACCCTCAACACTGGGGCCCCACAAGGGTGTGTGCTCAGCCCTCTCCTGTACTCCCTGTTCACCCACGACTGCGTAGCCATGCACGCGTCCAACTCAATCATCACATTTGCAGATGACACAACAGTAGTGGGCTTGATCACCAACAACGACGAGACGGTCTACAGGGAAGAGGTGAGGGCACTCGGAGTGTGGTGTCAGGAAAACAACCTCACACTCAACATCAACAAAACAAAGGAGATGATCGTGGACTTCAGGAAACAGCAGAGGGAGCACCCCCCTATGCACATTGAGGGGACAGCAGTGGAGAAGGTGGAAAGTTTTAAGTTCCTCGGCGTACACGTCACAGACAAACTGAAATGATCCACCCACACAGACAGTGTGGTGAAGAAGGCGCTACAGCGCAAAACCCTGACAAACGTTTACAGATGCGCAATCGAGAGCATCCTGTCGGGCTGTATCACCGCATGGTACGGCAACTGCTCCGCCCACAACTGAAAGGCTCTCCAGAGGGTAGTGAGGTCTGCACTACGCATCACCGGGGTCAAACTACCTGCCCTCCAGGACAGCTACAGCACCCGATGTCACAGGAAGGCCAAAAAGATCATCAAGGACAACAACCACCCGAGCCACTGCCAGTTCACACCGCTATCATCCAGAAGGCGAGGTCAGTACAGGTGCATCAAAGCTGGGACCGAGAGACTGAGAAACAGCTTCTATCTCAATGCCATCAGACTGCTAAACAGCAATCACTAACTCAGAGAGGCTGCTGCTTACATTTACATTTACATTTAAGTCATTTAGCAGACGCTCTTATCCAGAGCGACTTACAAATTGGTGCATTCACCTTATGATATCCAGTGGAACAACCACTTTACAATAGTGCATCTAACTCTTTTAAGGGGGGGGGTTAGAAGGATTACTTTATCCTATCCTAGGTATTCCTTAAAGAGGTGGTGTTTCAGGTGTGCTTACATAGAGACGCAATCACTGGCCACTTTAATAAATGCCACTTTAATAATTTTGACATATCGTACATTACTCATATGGGGTGGCAGGTATCCTAGTGGTTAGAGCGTTGGACTAGTAACAAAAGGTTGCAAGATCGAATCCCATAGCTGACAAGGTAAAAATCTTTCGTTCTACCCCTGAACAAGGCAGCTAACCCACTGTTCCTAGGCAGTCATTGAAAATAAGAATTTGTTCATAACTGACTTGCCTACTTAAATAAATATACTGTATTTTATACCATCTATTGCACCTTGCCTATGCCACTCAGCCATCGCTCATCCATATATTTTAATGTGCATACTTATTCCGTCCCTTCAGATTTGTGTGTATAAGGTAGTTGTTGGGAATTGTTAGATTACTTGTTAGATATTACTGCACTGCACTATAAATATTATTTATTATGGATAGATTTAGAATGGATGTGATTTAGTATGGATATTATTTAGTATAAATATTATTTATTATGGATATGATTTATAGATAGAACAAATGTATATTATATTTAAATACAATATCTGGAGATGTGTTATTGAAGCCAATAATAGCCAGTAATAATCTCCATAACAGAAACCAAAGTGATTGTTTATTTGACACTGCTAAGGGTGGTAGTTAAGGCCTTATGAGAAAAATAACCCGGATAATTGTAACAAACCCAATTAGAGCAGCTTGACTAACTCTCTAATACAAATAATTAGGAGGCCACATAAATCCACACGAGTTCTATTTTAATGCCCTGGATTTCAACGAACACCGGTGAAAAGGGGGAGGGGGAATAAGAGCTCTCGCCATTTACTGAAGCCCAGCTGGAATCGCCTGTCAAAATATACCATGGAAACCTTAGTGTGAAAATGACACAAGCTGCTCTGTTTTGAGTGGCATTGTGGTTTTGGCTGTGGCCCCAGTCCGAACTGGTTGTTCCTCTGCTTGTGTCAGGGGAGAGACAGGAGGCAAACCCAAAGCAAAGGGAATATGGTTATAAAATTGTTTCCACAAGCCAGGTTGTCTTTTTATTGTTTGCATTGTAACATGCCGCAAATCAAATCAAATTGTATTAGTCACATACGCCAAATACAACAGGTGAGTAGACCTTACAGTGAAACGCTTACTTACAAGCCCCTAACCAACAATTCCGTTTAAAAAATACCAATAAGAATAAGAAATAAAAGGAACAAGTAATTAAAGAGCAGCAGTAAAATAACAAAAGCGAGACTATATACAGGGGGGTACCGGTACAGAGTCATTGTGCGGGGGCACCGGTTAGTCGAGGTAATTGAGGTAATATGTACATGTAGGTAGAGTTATTAAAGTGACTATGCATAGATAATAAACAGAGAGTAGCAGCAACGTAAAAGAGGGAGGGGGGGGGCAATGCAAATAGTCAGGGTAGCCATTTGATTAGCTGTTCAGGAGTCATATGGTTTGGGGGTAGAATCTGTTTAGAAACCTCTTGGACCTAGACTTGGCGCTCCGGTACCGCTTGCCGTGCAGTAGCAGGGAGAACAGTCCATGGCTAGGGTGGCTGGAGTCTTTGACCATTTTTAGAGCCTTCCTCTGACACCGCAGGACAATGTTTAGAGAAGAGAGCTCATTTTGAATGTAATGTGGTTTAAGAATTGATACTGGACTTTTTCATGCCTTGAGTGAGGTCCACCTGGATATCTTTCCTAATGGCACAATGTCGGTCAACAGTGTCAGTAACATAGCGTCCCCTTCCCGTCCACCACGTCATGTTAGAATATTTGGTTTGAAGAAGGAGGGATCCTAATATAGAGTCATGTTAGACTAGAGCACGTGTAGATTAGTCTGGTAGACTCAATTGTAGTGTGTCATCCTGTAATACTATAACTCTGGCTCTCACACTCCATCTCATGTCCCAGCTTACACATTTACAGCTAGCCATGTGGCAGAGGTCCAAACCCTTAAAGCCCAGCTCCCAACACACACCCCGACCCACCCTGGTGTTTACATGACGGCTTCATCGGAAGAAGAGAGGATAATGAGTGAACTGCATCCAAGGGTTTTAGCAGCTGGGACTGGAGCCGGGAAGAGAGTTAAACAAGACTGCCATTATACAGGGATATTGAACAGAAATGTATTCTCGTTAAGACATTTTAGGAAATCAATAGCGTTAGTTATAGGGTTCCAAACATACAGAACATTTAAGTGCCAAGTATTATTTATGAGGGTTCTAACAACAGAGATACCTCTTGAAGCAGGTGTTCCCAACCACCGGGCTGGGGACAGGTCCCAGCATTGACTACTGTGCCGCCTAAATATTTATTTTGGTTGATATTTTTTCCTCCAGAAATAATAACAGTTGGGAGTATGAATGGTATTATAAGCAATTGTACATAACTTTTCACTTTGCACTTTAATAATAATAATAGGCCTTTATTAATTTGTTACATTCACTGCTAAAATGGACTAAATTTGTACTCCGCGAATGGTGGTCCTCAAGAGATTTTGAAGGTGGTTTGGTGGTCCCCACCTCCATTTTGAAGGTGGTTTGGTGGTCCCCACCTCCATTTTGAAGGTGGTTTGGTGGTCCCCACCTCCATTTTGAAGGTGGTTTGGTGGTCCCCACCTCCATTTTGAAGGTGGTTTGGTGGTCCCCACCTCCATTTTGAAGGTGGTTTGGTGGTCCCCGGAACGGAAAAGGATGGTAACCGCTAATCCAAAGGCAAGGTGTTTACATGTTATTCACTTTGGTACCATTGAAGGACAAGCAGTTTTTCCTACTAAAGATTCAAGCCTCATGAAAACTGCCATGAAAAAAAAAATCGAATCTATTTATAAATATTCTTCAAATAAATCCTTTCAGTGGAATGACGACATATTTCTCTCCCCATAAATATTTTATTTTAAAATGTCCTCTATTGTCACAATAATGGTGAATGGACATCTAGTCGGTGTGACTGACACTATCAATTACAATAACACACGGATGAATGGATGAGTTGATGGTACTTTATGGACTCATTATGACCTTAGCTCACCCAGGCAAGATTCATTGGTGACAATCAATCAATATTACAATAGTTGATGAAATGGTTTACAGAGCACACAGTATAGTCTATCCAGTAGTTGTGATTTAATAGGTCAGGCCTATAGGTAAATGTGAACTCAGAACAGATTCATCATGTGATTTTACTGATGTAACCACCAATAAAATCATTGTGATGATTTAACAAGTCATCTCAGGGATGAAAATATGTACATTACTTTCAATTGGAAAGGCCACCAAGACAGTATCAACGTACAAACACATGCCCACCCAGCAATACACACACACACACACACACACACACACACACACACACACACACACACACACACACACACACACACACACACACACACACACACACACACACACACACACACACACACACACACACACACACACACACACACACACACACCACTCCAGCACAGAGTTTTAGGGGGCCGTTACCGCAGCGACTGTCAGAATGGGATATGAGTCAGAGGGAAGTGATGAGTCTCATAAAAACTCCAATAACCTACAGCTGAGAACAGTAAAACCTAAAAATGGGAATGAGTGGCTTGGTGGATGGGAATATCTAACGGGGGATTCCAGGAGCTGGATATGGTTGAATGCAGTATAGATCAGACATCACTTAGCTTCCATAATTCCCTGCAATGGTCCAGGACACTGATCCAGACCCTGGGAATCGGAATCCGGGAGGTGAGTAAGAGCAGAGATGTCAGCTTTGGCTGTGAAATCCCAACATACTGCATCAGCTTTGGCTGTGAAATCCCAACATACTGCATCAACTTTGGCTGTGAAATTCCAGTTGTGTTTATTGGCCTCCGGGGATGAGAAAGGAACTTCTATACTCCACAGAAATGTAGCCACTTCATTTTCTTCCCAAATAGATAATCCTACGTATTTGACTACCGTCCGCAATGTCAATGTCAAACATTGCTCACTAAACATAGACGATTTAGAAAAAAACTCTAGAATAAGTAGGGTGCATTTTTGAGACTAAAGGGAAGGGCTAAGAAACATGTACAAATCATTAGTTAGTCAGTTTTGTAGAGCATAGTGTTTCGCAATGCCAAGAAAGTGGGTTTGATTCCCGGGACCACCCGTTCATAAAATATTTTGCAAGCACTACTGGATAGAAGTTTGAGCTAAATGGCTTATTTCTATTATATTAAAATCATAATTTATCATTTCATAAAGTTACTGACGGAACATGTGACTGCAACACCTATTTTCTTATATAAACATGTCATTTGCTTATCAAGGAACTTCTGATTGAATTGGACCAGAAAAACATCGACCAGATGTTTTAAGGGAAGTTATTGGAAATCAATATGAAATGACCAACAACAAAATAAAATGTTGAAGGTAATATATTAACAATACATGTTTCTGTTGAACCGGTCTGTGTCAGTGTAGTCAGTGTAGTCTAAGTCATGGCTGGTTTAACTTGTAGAGTAAACATATTGAGCTGAGCTCAGCTCACGCTGTCCTGTTATTTCCTCCAATACTCAGCCAGCCATGGGGTCAATATCCAGCCAGCCATGGGGTCAATATCCAGTCAGCCATGGGGTCAATATCCAGTCAGCCATGGGGTCAATATCCAGTCAGACATGGGGTCAGTCTCCAGCCAGCCATGGGGGTCAATATCCAGTCAGCCATGGGGTCAATATCCAGTCAGCCATGGGGTCAATATCCAGTCAGCCATGGGGTCAATATCCAGCCAGCCATGGGGTCAATATCCAGCCAGCCATGGGGTCAATATCCAGTCAGCCATGGGGTCAATACTCAGCCAGCCATGGGGTCAATATCCAGTCAGCCATGGGGTCAATATCCAGTCAGACATGGGGTCAATATCCAGTCAGCCATGGGGTCAGTCTCCAGCCAGCCATGGGGTCAATATCCAGTCAGCCATGGGGTCAATATCCAGTCAGCCATGGGGTCAATATCCAGTCAGCCATGGGGTCAATATCCAGTCAGCCATGGGGTCAATATCCAGTCAGCCATGGGGTCAATATCCAGTCAGCCATGGGGTCAATATCCAGTCAGCCTTGGGGTCAAATTTCCAGTCAGCCATGGGGTCAATATCCAGTCAGCCATGGGGTCAATATCCAGTCAGCCATGGAGTCAATATCCAGTCAGCCATGGGGTCAATATCCAGTCAGCCATGGAGTCAATATCCAGTCAGCCATGGGGTCAATACTCAGCCAGCCATGGGGTCAGTCTCCAGCCAGCCATGGAGTCAATATCCAGCCAGCCATGGGGGTCAGTCTCCAGCAAGCCATGGGGGTCAGTCTCCAGCCAGCCATGGGGGGTCAGTCTCCAGCCAGCCATGGGGTCAGTCTCCAGCCAGCCATGGGGGTCAGTCTAAAGCCAGCCATGGGGTCAGTCTCCAGCCAGCCATGGGGTCAGTCTCCAGCCAGCCATGGGGTTCAGTCTCCAGCCAGCCATGGGGTCAGTCTCCAGCCAGCCATGGGGTCAGTCTCCAGCCAGCCATGGGGGTCAGGCTAAAGCCAGCCATGGAGTCAATATCCAGCCAGCCATGGGGGTCAGTCTCCAGCCAGCCATGGGGTCAGTCTCCAGCCAGCCATGGGGTCAGTCTCCAGCCAGCCATGGGGCGTGGCGCAGCGGTCTAAGACACTGCGTCTCAGTGCTAAAGGCATCATTACAGATCCTGGTTCAATTCCAGCCTGCATCACAACCGGCCATGATTGGGAGTCCCATAAGGCGGCGCACAATTGGCCCAGTGTCATACAGGTTGGGGTAGGCTGTCATTGTAAATAAGAATTTGTTCTTAACTGACTTGCCTAGTTACATTAAAAAAAAAAGTATCCTCCAGCCATAGGGTCTGACTCCCTTTCTCTGTAATGAACTAGCAGATAATGAGCTATGGGGAACTGGGACAGCCATGACACAAATTCCCATGTCGTCTGACTAGGATTACATTCAATTACTGTTCTGTTCGCCATAGAAGATCAATGGGATAACAGTCTAACATGGAAAGGCCGTCCGGTGTCACAGGCTAGGCTGACATAAACCCCCCCTATGGGCCTTGTTCAAATGAGGTTCATCTTGTTCTTGTTCTCAGTGGGACTGTTTTAAGCGTTACAGTTATGGCATTTGTGTCAAAATCTTTAGTTTTCAATACAATTATCTAAAGATAACTGACTTTGAAGTCCGGACAGTGATCTAGATTATTTCCTACAATGATGCATAGAGTGCATATGGCTGCCTTTTGACAGGCAGCCCAATTCCGATGTATTTTCCACTATGACTGCCTTTGGACAGGCAGCCCAATTCCGATGTATTTTCCACTATGACTGCTTTGGACAGGCAGCCCAATTCCGATCTGTTTTCCACTATGGCTTTTAGACAAGCCACACAATTATGATATTTTTTCCACTAGTTGGTCTTTTCACCAATCATATCAGCTCTTTTCACAAAACATATCACAATTGGGCTGCCTGTATAAACGTGGCATATGAGGCCCTCTCATGTACTAAACCATTACTGGTGAATGTCTTTAATGACTTGGCATACATAGTCACACATACATACTATACTGTACACACACACGCATGTACACACACACACACATTTCTGGACTTTTTGGAATGCCATTTTTTTTCAACATTAACAATTTCTAACCTTAACCCTAATCCTAAACCTAACCCTAACCCTAACCTATACCTAACCCTAATCCTAAACCTAAACCTAAACCTAAACCTAACCCTAACCCTAACCCTAACCCTAACCTATACCTAACCCTAATCCTAAACCTAAACCTAAACCTAAACCTAACCCTAACCCTAACCTATACCTAACCCTAATCCTAAACCTAAACCTAACCCTAACCTATACCTATACCTAACCCTAATCCTAAACCTAAACCTAACCCTAAACCTAAACCTAACCCTAATCCTAATCCTAAACCTAACCCTAACCTATACCTAACCCTAATCCTAAACCTAAACCTAAACCTAACCCTAAACCTAAACCTAACCCTAATCCTAATCCTAAACCTAATCCTAAACCTAAACCTAACCCTAACCTATAGCATTTGAACAAATTCAGGACCTTCCTTTTCAGAACATTATTAAGGTGAAATGTTTGGACGTTGTGGTTCTGATAATGTAGGAAGACAAGTAAACACACACACACACACACACACACACACACACACACACACACACACACACACACACACACACACACACACACACACACACACACACACACACACACACACACACACACACACACACACACACACACACACACAGACATGTCCCTATAACCTCTGCATTATTAGAACTCATGGCCCTAACATGATACAACCTCCTGGTATGTTAAAACCTCCTGGTGTGTTAAAACCTCCTGGTGTGTTAGAACTTCCTGGTGTGTTAGAGCCTCCTGGTCTGTTAGAGCCTCCTGGTCTGTTAAATCATCCTGGTGTGTTAACACCTCCTGGTGTGTTAAAACCTCATGGTGTGGTAACACCTCCTGGTGTGTTAGAGCCTCCTGGTGTGTTAGAACTTCCTGGTGTGTTAACACCTCCTGGTGTGTTAGAGCCTCCTGGTGTGTTAAAACCTCCTGGTGTGTTAAAACCTCCTGGTGTGTTAGAACTTCCTGGTGTGTTAGAGCCTCCTGGTATGTTAGAACGTCCTGGTGTGTTAAAACCTCCTGGTGTGTTAGAACTTCCTGGTGTGTTAAAACCTCCTGGTGTGTTAACACCTCCTGGTGTGTTAGAGCCTCCTGGTGTGTTAGAACTTCCTGTTGTGTTAACACCTCCTGGTGTGTTAGAGCATTCTGGTGTGTTAAAACCTCCTGGTGTGTTAAAACCTCCTGGTGTGTTAGAACTTCCTGGTGTGTTAAAACCTCATGGTGTGTTAACACCTCCTGGTGTGTTAGAGCCTCCTGGTGTGTTAGAACTTCCTGTTGTGTTAACACCTCCTGGTGTGTTAGAGCATTCTGGTGTGTTAAAACCTCCTGGTGTGTTAAAACCTCCTGGTGTGTTAGAACTTCCTGGTGTGTTAGAGCCTCCTGGTATGTTAGAACGTCCTGGTGTGTTAAAACCTCCTGGTGTGTTAGAACCCCCTGGTGTATTAGAACCTCCTGGTGTGTTAACACCTCCTAGTGTGTTAGAAATTCCTGGTGTGTTAAAACCTCCTGGTGTGTTAGAACCTCCTGGTGTGTTAGATCTTCCTGGTCTGTTAAAACATCCTGGTGTGTTAATAACTAGCCCTGTCAGGGAGGAGTGTTCTCCCATGGCCCCTACAAAAAGGGGGTGTAACCCTGATGAATAGCTATGGCTCTGATCCCTAGGGTTTTTAATTAAAGCGTCTTCACACACACACACACACACACACACACACACACACACACACACACACACACACACACACACACACACACACACACACCCACACACACACACCCCCCACACACACACACACACACACACACACACACACACACACACACACACACACACACACACACACACACACACACACACACACACACACACACACACACACACACACACACACACACACACACACACACACAGTTATAATGAACCAACGTGGTAGAATCCAGAGAGATAGTAAATGAAGCCCTGTAGATATAAAGCGGTCGTTGATGGTGTGACCCATTGGCATTGTACCAGCTGGAATCACCCTGCCTGACTGGATGTGTTGTACCAGCTGGAATCACCCTGCCTGACTGGATGTGTTGTACCAGCTGGAATCAACCTGCCTGACTGGATGTGTTGTACCAGCTGGAATCAACCTGCCTGACTGGATGTGTTGTACCAGCTGGAATCAACCTGCCTGACTGGATGTGTTTTACCAGCTGGAATCAACCTGCCTGACTGGATGTGTTGTACCAGCTGGAATCAACCTGCCTGACTGGATGTGTTTTACCGGCTGGAATCAACCTGCCTGACTGGATGTGTTGTACCAGCTGGAATCAACCTGCCTGACTGGATGTGTTGTACCAGCTGTAATCAACCTGCCTGACTGGATGTGTTGTACCAGCTGGAATCAACCTGCCTGACTGGATGTGTTGTACCAGCTGGAATCAACCTGCCTGACTGGATGTGTTTTACCAGCTGGAATCAACCTGCCTGACTGGATGTGTTGTACCAGCTGGAATCAACCTGCCTGACTGGATGTGTTTTACCAGCTGGAATCAACCTGCCTGACTGGATGTGTTGTACCAGCTGGAATCAACCTGCCTGACTGGATGTGTTGTACCAGCTGTAATCAACCTGCCTGACTGGATGTGTTGTACCAGCTGGAATCAACCTGCCTGACTGGATGTGTTGTACCAGCTGGAATCAACCTGCCTGACTGGATGTGTTGTACCAGCTGGAATCAACCTGCCTGACTGGATGTGTTGTACCAGCTGGAATCAACCTGCCTGACTGGATGTGTTGTACCAGCTGGAGTCAACCTGCCTGACTGGATGTGTTGTACTAGCTGGAATCAACCTGCCTGACTGGATGTGTTGTACCAGCTGGAATCAACCTGCCTGACTGGATGTGTTGTACCAGCTGGAATCAACCTGCCTGACTGGATGTGTTGTACCAGCTGGAGTCAACCTGCCTGACTGGATGTGTTGTACCAGCTGGAATCAACCTGCCTGTCTGGATGTGTTGTACCAGCTGGAATCAACCCGCCTGACTGGATGTGTTGTACCAGCTGGAACCAACCTGCCTGACCGGATGTGTTGTACCAGCTGGAACCAACCTGCCTGACTGGATGTGTTGTACCAGCTGGAATCAACCTGCCTGACTGGATGTGTTGTACCAGCTGGAATCACCCTGCCTGACTGGATGTGTTGTACCAGCTGGAATCAACCTGCCTGACTGGATGTGTTGTACCAGCTGGAATCAACCTGCCTGACTGGATGTGTTATACCAGCTGGAACCAACCTGCCTGACTGGATGTGTTGTACCAGCTGGAATCAACCTGCCTGACTGGATGTGTTGTACCAGCTGGAATCAACCTGCCTGACCGGATGTGTTGTACCAGCTGGAGTAAACCTGCCTGACTGGATGTGTTGTAGCAGCTGGAATCAACCTGCCTGACTGGATGTGTTGTACCAGCTGGAGTCAACCTGCCTGACTTGATGTGTTGTACCAGCTGGAATCAACCTGCCTGACTGGATGTGTTGTACCAGCTGGAGTCAACCTGCCTGACTGGATGTGTTGTACCAGCTGGAATCAACCTGCCTGACTGGATGTGTTGTACCAGCTGGAGTCAACCTGCCTGACTGGATGTGTTGTACCAGCTGGAATCAACCTGCCTGACTGGATGTGTTGTACGAGCTGGAATCAACCCGCCTGACTGAATGTGTTGTACGAGCTGGAATCAACCTGCCTGACTGGATGTGTTGTACGAGCTGGAGTCAACCTGCCTGACTGGATGTGTTGTACCAGCTGGAGTCAACCTGCCTGACTGGATGTGTTGTACCAGCTGGAGTCAACCTGCCTGACTGGATGTGTTGTACCAGCTGGAATCAACCTGCATGACTGGATGTGTTGTACCAGCTGGAATCAACCTGCATGACTGGATGTGTGAGAATCAAGTTGTCCTCTTCATTAGAGAGACACAAATGGTAGAGATGGGTAGTGCACATTTCTGTGGGTTTTTTAGGCAAATGAACCGGTAAATGTTCACCAATCTTGTAGTATGTGATTGGGTAGAGTGTGCTGCTTATTCAAATGAACTGGTCAATGTACACCTACCTTGTAGGATGTGATTGGTTCGAGGGGGCATGTGTGTGCTTAAAGGGAAGGGGTAACAGTTTGGTTTCAGCTTTATCTGCAGTGGGCTAAGTCAGTGTTTCTTGGTGGTCTTATTAAACAAATCTGCTTTGAAACCAAAGTATACATCTCACCCACATAGTTGTGGACTTAAAATGAAGAAGACACATGTACCATGTCAGATATAGAGTTGAAATGTATTACGTGTTGAGTTTGTATCACAATATTACACTTTATATACATCACAGAAGACTGAAATATTACAAAACCGTGTGACAAAGAAACAGTGGATTTTCTGAGTAATTTTTTTTTATATTAATGTTTATTAATTATAATATATATTAATAACATTCCACCCATGAGGCCACTAGGTCATATTATTTCAGGAAAGATGGATTATAGCTTTGAGGTCAATAGCATTTTTACAGGCGTTGAAAAATTACACACACAGTAACAAACAGATCATCAATACACAGATGCTTAAAAAAATAAAAGTGTAATATTCACTATCTGAAATGCTGTAGTATTCACTGTCTGAAGGGCTGTAGTATTCACCATATGAAGGGCTGTTGTATTCACCATATGAAGGGCTGTTGTATTCACTCTCTTAAGGGCTGTAGTATTCACTGTCTGAAGGGCTGTAGTATTCACCATATGAAGGGCTGTTGTATTCACCATATGAAGGGCTGTTGTATTCACTCTCTTAAGGGCTGTAGTATTCACTGTCTGAAGGGCTGTAGTATTCACCATATGAAGGGCTGTTGTATTCACTATCTGAAGGGCTGTTGTATTCACTATCTGAAGGGCTGTAGTATTCACTATCTGAAGGGCTGTAGTATTCACTCTCTTAAGGGCTGTAGTATTCACCATCTGAAGGGCTGTAGTATTCACTATCTGAAGGGCTGTAGTATTCACCATCTGAAGGGCTGTAGTATTCACTATCTGAAGGGCTGTAGTATTCACCATCTGAAGGGCTGTAGTATTCACTATCTGAAGGAATGTAGTATTCCCTATCTGAGGGCTGTAATATTCACTCTCTGATGGGCTGTAGTATTCACTCTCTGAAGGGCTGTAGTATTCACTCTCTGAAGGGCTGTAGTATTCACTCTCTTAAGGGCTGTAGTATTCACCATCTGAAGGGCTGTAGTATTCACCATATGAAGGGCTGTAATATTCACCATCTGAAGGGCTGTAGTTTTCACCATATGACGGGCTGTAGTATTCACTGTCTGAAGGGCTGTAGTATTCACTATCTGAAGAGATGTAGTATTTATCATCTGAAGGGCTGTAGTTTTCACTCTCTGAAGGGCTGTAGTATTCACTATCTGAAGGGCTGTAGTATTCACCATCTGAAGGGCTTAGTTTTCACCATATGAAGGGCTGCAGTATTCACTGTCTGAAGGGCTGTAGTATTCACCATCTGAAGGGCTGTAGTATTCACTATCTGAAGGGCAGTAGTATTCACTATCTGAAGGGCTGTAGTATTCACTGTCTGAAGGGCTGTAGTATTCACTATCTGAAGGGCTGCAGTATTCACTGTCTGAAGGGCTGTAGTTTTCACCATTTGAAGGGCTGTAGTATTCACTGTCTGAAGGGCTGTAGTATTCACCATCTGAAGGGCTGTAGTATTCACCGTCTGAAGGGCAGTAGTATTCACCATCTGAAGGGCTGTAGTATTCACCGTCTGAAGGGCAGTAGTATTCACTATCTGAAGGAACTAAAAGTGTTGATTTAGGCCACAGAGAAAAAAGGAGGAGGAGAAGTGATTTGCTCGTTCACTGGAGGGAAGGAGAGCGAGAGGATGCGATTGTCATGACTGAGGAAGTCAGTGGCGGGCTGGCAGTGACGACGGGCTATCCTGATGAATGCAGATGGTGACTGGCTGCTCGAGACGTTCTGAGCTCCAGATTAAACCTGCTGTCACTTCCACGACCATACAGCCCAGAGAGCCGCTCGAGAAGGAAAGCCAAGAGGGACCGTTTGATCTCACTCTATATTCCATTTGATTCCGTGCCTCAGACACACGTCTATATAGAACCATAGATTAGCCCGTAACCAGTGGAGGTTGCTGAGTGGACGACTTCTCATAATGATCGCTAGAAAGGTGCAAATGGAATGGCATCAAAACACAAGGAAATCATGTGTTTGATGTATTTGATACCATTCCACTAATTCCTCTCCAGACATACCCAACATCCTCCCCAATTAAGGTGCCACCAACCTCCTGTGCCTGTAACATACTCAGAGAGAGAGAGAGTGTTTGAGAGAGAGAGAGAGAGAGAGAGAGAGAGAGAGAGAGAGAGAGAGAGAGAGAGAGAGAGAGAGAGAGAGAGAGAGAGAGAGAGAGAGAGAGAGAGAGAGAGAGAGAGAGAGAGAGAGTGAGTGTTTGAGAGAGAGAGTGAGTGTTTGAGAGAGAGAGTGAGTGTTTGAGAGAGTGTTTGAGAGAGTGAGAGAGAGAGTGAGAGAGAGAGTGAGAGAGAGAGTGTTTGAGAGTGTTTGAGAGAGAGAGAGTGTTTGAGAGAGTGTTTGAGAGAGTGAGTGAGAGAGTATTTGAGAGAGTGTTTGAGAGAGTGTTTGAGAGAGTGAGAGAGAGAGTGAGAGAGTAGGTGTTTGAGAGTGTTTGAGAGAGAGAGAGAGTTTGAGAGAGAGAGTGTTTGAGAGAGTGTTTGAGAGAGTGAGAGAGAGAGTGTTTGAGAGAGAGAGAGAGTGTTCGAGAGAGAGAGAGTGTTTGAGAGAGAGAGAGAGAGAGAGAGAGAGAGAGAGAGAGAGAGAGAGAGAGTGTTTGAGAGAGTGAGTGAGAGAGTATTTGAGAGAGAGAGAGTGTTTGAGAGAGTGTTTGAGAGAGTGTTTGAGAGAGTGTTTGAGAGAGTGTTTGAGAGAGTGAGAGAGAGAGTGAGAGAGAGAGTGAGAGAGAGAGTGAGAGAGAGAGTGTGAGAGAGAGTGTTTGAGAGAGAGAGAGAGTGTTTGAGAGAGAGAGAGTTTGAGAGAGAGAGAGAGTTTGAGAGAGAGAGAGAGTTTGAGAGAGAGAGTGTTTGAGAGAGTGAGAGAGAGAGTGAGAGAGAGAGAGAGTGTTTGAGAGAGAGAGAGAGAGTGTTTGAGAGAGAGAGTGTTTGAGTGAGAGAGAGTGACTGATTTCACACTTTAAAAGCCTGTTTTTCTTTCTTTGAGTGGTTTGTATTGAGGGTTTTATTGGGTCTGTTGGCAGACGGTTCATTGTGTTGAGGATAATGGACACAAAGCTGGTCTCCTCCAAGGGACGTTATTATTCTACACACTATAATGAGGTACACTGGGGAGAACAAGTATTTGAAACCTTGCCGATTTTGCAGGTTTTCCTACTTACAAAGCATGTAGAGGTCTGTAATTTTTTATCATAGGTACACTTCAACTGTGAGAGACGGAATCTAAAACAAAAATCCAGAAAATCACATTGTATGATTTTTAAGTAATTAAATTGCATTTTATTGCATGACATAAGTATTTGATCACCTACCAACCAGTAAGAATTCCGGCTCTCACAGACCTGTTAGTTTTTTTTTAAGAAGCCCTCCTGTTCTCCACTCATTACCTGTATTAACTGCACCTGTTTGAACTCGTTACCTGTATAAAAGACACCTGTCCACACACTCAATCAAACGGACTCCAACCTCTCCACAATGGCCAAGACCAGAGAGCTGTGTAAGGACATCAGGGATAAAATTGTAGGCTGGGATGGGCTACAGGACAATAGGCAAGCAGCTTGGTGAGAAGGCAACAACTGTTGGCGCAATTATTAGAAAATGGAAGAAGTTCAAGATGACGGTCAATCAACCTCGGTCTGGGGCTCCATGCAAGATCTCACCTCGTGGGGCATCAATGATCATGAGGAAGGTGAGGGATCAGCCCAGAACTACACGGCAGGACCTGGTCAATGACCTGAAGAGAGCTGGGACCACAGTCTCAAAGAAAACCATTAGTAACACACTACGCCGTCATGGATTAAAATCCTGCAGCACACGCAAGGTCCCCCTGCTTAAGCCAGCGCATGTCCAGGCCCGTCTGAAGTTTGTCAATGACCATCTGGATGATCCAGAGGAGGAATGGGAGAAGGTCATGTGGTCTGATGAGACAAAAATAGAGCTTTTTGGTCTAAACGCCACTCGCCGTGTTTGGAGGAAGAAGAAGGATGAGTACAACCCCAAGAACACCATCCCAACCGTGAAGCATGGAGGTGAAAACATAATTCTTTGGGGATGCTTTTCTGCAAAGGGGACAGGACGACTGCACCGTATTGAGGGGAGGATGGATGGGGCCATGTATTGCGAGATCTTGGCCAACAACCTCCTTCCACCAGTAAGAGCATTGAAGATGGGTCGTGGCTGGGTCTTCCAGCATGACAACGACCTGAAACACTCAGCCAGGGCAACTAAGGAGTGGCTCCGTAAGAAGCATCTTAAGGTCCTGGAGTGGCCTAGCCAGTCTCCAGACCTGAACCCAATAGAAAATCTTTGGAGGGAGCTGAAAGTCCGTATTGCCCAGCGACAGCCCTGAAACCTGAAGGATCTGGAGAAGGTCTGTATGGAGGAGTGGGCCAAAATCCCTGCTGCAGTGTATGCAAACCTGGTCAAGAACTACAGGAAAGGTATGATCTCTGTAATTGCAAACAAAGGTTTCTGTACCAAATATTAAGTTCTGCTTTTCTGATGTATCAAATACTTATGTCATGCAATAAAATGCAAATGAATTACTTAAAAATCATACAATGTGATTTTCTGGATTTTTTTCTGAATTCCGTCTCTCACAGTTGAAGTGTACCTATGATAAAAATGACTGACCTCTACATGCTTTGTAAGTAGGAAAACCTGCAAAATCGGCAGTGTTTCAAATACTTGTTCTCTGTATGTGTATTGCCAGCACCTTGAGACAGACGTACAGGCAGCCTAGAGATGATTCTGTCTGAAGGAAGATGAGTCAATGAATTGTTCCCTCTGGATGAGGGGGACTGGTGGGTTCTCGTCCACATTGACCTCACTGTTGTCGTCATCACACACACACACACACACACATCATCGTCTGCCATCACAAGGCTTTCATAAAACATATTTTGGTTGTCGTGCCTATTTCAGTCTTATACAAAGTTACCCTCAAGGGGAATTAATTAAAACATGTACAGTACCTTGATTACAAAACTAAAACTTTGATAATTTCCTTTTGAAAAGTCGTGCGGATTAATTATGTAAAAATTATGAAATCAAGTGTTAATTTGAAACCGTTAATTTAACTGATAACCATATCAAACTGAATTAACTGATGTTATGCATATAGCTTTTCACCTTTTTTTTTTAAATTAGCAAACATACAGTATACCATGATAGTATACCAGTATACCATGATAGTATACCAGTATACCATGATAGAAAGCTTAAACAAAACTAATTCAACATATTCTGCAATCATTCCGTGTTATTTAAAAAAAAAAAGAAAACATGAATAATTAGAATAATTAGGTACATGTAGCAAAGTTCATAAAACATGACCATAAACATGGTTATTTAAGATTCAGTTATACTGACACATTTCCCTTATAATAAGCTGTCACGACTTCCGCCGAAGTCGGTCCCTCTCCTTGTTCGGGCGGCGTTCGGCGGTCGACGTCACCGGCTTTCTAGCCACCGCCGATCCACTTTTCATTTTCCATTTGTTCTGTCTATTATTTAACCCTCTGTTCCCCATGTTGTATTTGTGAGTGATTGTTATTTGTAAATCGGTCCGTTATTGTGGGTTCGTATATTTGCCTTGTATTTTGAGTAAAGTACGTTCATTACTCATATCTGCTGTCCTGCGCCTGACTCTCTACACCAGCTACACACAGGACCACATTACATGTGCATTGTTTTAATTCACAGAATATCCCTGGGGGATATTTTTCATTCAAGAAAGCGAGCCAAACAATGTTCTTCCATATAAATACGATTCATGAAAACATATTTGCGCCATAACAATGTATGACAAAGCTTCCTCTACCGAGGTATTCACATGAATGTTCTTTCATATTCAAAGAGGAAAAAAGGGGGAAAGGAATAATCTGAAACTTCTGTTGATTGACTAATGGTAGATCTAAAAACAAAAGGGCACATGAGTCGCCAGCATGTGTCAGGTCAAGGAGGTGATACAATAGGTGATTGGGTTGTGCCGCAAAACAGCTGGGTCCAATTTCCAGTTATTGGAACATGTCCCCTTTCCTGCCTTATTGTTTTTCCCCGGCCCCGGAGGAGTAGGGCCCTTACCATGCCTGGGGAGGGTCAACACTCCAACACTACCCTTTCCACACCTCGCTAAGGGCCCTAAGTGCCTGAGTAAATGAAAGAGCCTGTTGTTGTTTCTTCGGGCGAGGTGGCGGATGAGGCTGTGGATGGGGGAGGATGCTGCAGAGTTGGACCAGACCGTTGTCAGGGTTTCAGAGGCCAGGCTGTGGATGGGGGACGATGCTGCAGAGTTGGACCAGACCGTTGTCAGGGTTTCAGAGCCCAGGCTGTGGATGGGGGAGGATGCTGCAGAGTTGGACCAGACAGTTGTCAGGGTTTTAGAGCCCAGGCTGTGGTTCAGACTGGCCGTTCGTGTGCATTGTGACCAAATAAAGACCACACCAACAGCCAACAGCACCACAGAAGTCCCGGTTGTGGCACCCAAGATCAACAGCCCTCGGATGGATAGGGAAATAAATACTGTAGCTAGTGATGGACTGGACCAGTTGACCATGAATTACAATGTAATGCTATACAGATTTTTAGACTCTCATCTGTTATTTTTTCTCAATTTCGATTCAATTTAAATTCAATTTAAGGGCTTTATTGGGGCCAGCAGCATACCACCCTGCATACCACTGCTGGCTTGCTTCTGAAGCTAAGCAGGGTTGGTCCTGGTCAGTCCCTGGATGGGAGACCAGGTGCTGCTGGAAGTGGTGTTGGAGGGCCAGTAGGAGGCACTCTTTCCTCTGGTCTAAACAAAGATCCCAATGCCCCAGGGCAGTGATTGGGGACACTGCTCTGTGTAGGGTGCCGTCTTTCGGATGGGACGTTAAACGGGTGTCCTGACTCTCTGAGGTCATTAAAGATCCCATGGCACTTATTGTAAGAGTAGGGGTGTTAACCCCGGTGTCCTGGCTAAATTCCAAATCTGGCCCTCAACCATCACTGTCACCTAATAATCCCCAGTTTACAATTGGCTCATTCATCCCCCTCCTCTCCCCTGTAACTATTCCCCAGGTTGTTGCTGCAAATGAGAACGTGTTCTCAGTCAACTTACCTGGTAAAATAATGGTAAAAAAAATAAAATAAAAAAAATTGGCATGTTTACATTGCCAAAGCAAGTGAAATAATCAACAAAAGTGAAACAAACAATAAATCATTTGCAGTAAACATTACACTTACAAAAGTTCAAATGTCTTTCTCTCTCTCAAAATTAGAAATGTTGTTTTTTACAAGATAAGTTTTTAGTATATAAACCTTGGTGGGGCAAACTACCCCAAATGTTTTTAGAATCATGCCAGCAAAGCCACTACACAACACAACACTAAACAATACAATAATTGCACTATAACGGTGACAAACGGTGCCCACAAACTGTTAGGGTCGACATAAAGCTGTCCCAACAGCAGAGCATTCTATTCAGCACCAAGGAGTGAATCGTTACCACAGCTACACCTGGCTATCAGCGGAGCCTTGTCTGGCAGCGAAACAGTTCATTCTGCCTCATTCACTGTCTTTAAAAAAAACAGCTTATATGGCTGACTTGCTTGAACAAATGTGGTTTCTACTGACAATTGAGATGTACAAACTATGGCATAAGGGAACAATGAGGGGATAAGAGGCAATCCGTAATTGCATTCATGAGCGAGCTAGGATGGATGTAGTCAATATAACTATTTGTTCAGCAATTTTGAAAAAGTACAGCGACATAATTCAGAACACGGGCCGCTCTTAGAGTATTCTCTCTGTACATCAAGTCAGAACCGTAGGATAAATGAAGGGGGCATATAAGCAGACAATAAAAGCTCTTACAATATTCTCTAAAACAGGCTATAGGCTACATGTGCACCACCAAGTTAACCAAGTTAAAAGGGGGAAAGGGACCAAACTATTAGGGTGAGGGCTAATAACAGCTTACTACACAACATACACTTAGTATTACTATGTCAACTACAGTATACATATCTCCCTGGCCTATCACATCATTTATGCAGCAGCGTTCAAGACATTTTTGGACTCAACTTTTTGTTCTGTGCTCACTTGAACAGGAAGGTGGCGCGGCAGGTCCTTCGTGTGGGCAGTTTTGGTCATCAAACTTTGTCATTCTCTGGATTTATGGTGCTTTCGAGACAACCGGGAACTCAGAAAAAAACTAGGTCGAACCATGACATTGGTGATCTTCAGGTCGGTGTTCTAGAAAGAGGCCTGAGTTCCCGATTTGTCTTGAACTCACTGATGTCTGAGATTTAGACTTCGACCACATTCCCACTCCAATGAATAGCAGGCTAGTGATTGCAATGCAATGCTTGCAGTTAGCCACTGATTCCGTCCAAGTCACTCATTGTTGAATTTGTGATTTCCAACGTCTTGTGTAGTGTTCATGTCCATATTACACGTATGTTTGTTGCTGTTGAACACTGAAACCTGTCGAACACTGAAACCTGTCGAACACTGAAACCTGCCGAACACTGAAACCTGTCGAACACTGAAACCTGTCGAACACTGAAACCTGTCGAACACTGAAACCTGTCGAACACTGAAACCTGAACTAAAGACCTCGGGTTAAAAGCTGACAGTGTTTTTACATACTTTTATTTTGAATCCTGCGTCTCTGTTGGGCTAAATCGCTGTGTGTGCTGCTATCTGTCCCGGGATCCTGCAGATTCCATATAGGAATATAGCCTAGCTGGCTCGGTGGGGTCTCAAATGGAGGCCGCTGTTGAACGTTTCCAGTGTTGCAGGAACTGTGTTTACTTTGAGGAAGTACCTGCGTCTTCGGAAGTATCAGGAAGTACCTGCGTCTTCGTCCTCAGTTCTGTCTCCCTCTCCGGTGGCTTCGGCCTCGGGTTCAGATCCTCGTAGCTCCAAGCCTTACCAGACCGTGAGGTTGCCTGAGAGACTGGCCCATTCAACATCACCAGCTGTCATCATAGTATGATGAGAAATATCTTGGTCCCCAAGGCAAAAACCCTGTGCTACCCAGGAGCACAAGTACAGGACATAACAAGGCTGCTTCCGACTGTTCTACCACAGATGTCAGGAGCTGACACTGTCGTAGTCCATGTAGGGTCAAATGACATCAGGAGGGCCAGCTCTGAACGGGATCGATTTGGAGGTGGAGGGGGACACAACTAGAGTGTGGGGGGGGACACCTAGAGTACAGGGAGGAGAAGGGGGCAACTTTTGCGAATAATATGTACAAACGCAGGCACCAAATGCTTAAAAATCCAGATTTATCACAGATTCCAAGGTCAATTGCTACCAGACAATATTTATACCTAATTAATTACACAAAAACAAACACAACTCCTCCAACACGGCTGTAGTAACAAGACTTCACAATTTTACACACAATTTTACACACCTCACTCTGTGTTCTATGTCCTGTCTGCTCCTCCCTCTGTGTTCTCTGTCCTGTCTGCTCCTCCCTCTACGTTCTCCTGTGTTCTCTCTGTCCTGCCTGCTCCTCCCTCTACGTTCTCTCTGTCCTGTCTGCTCCCCCCTCTACGTTCTCTCTGTCCTGTCTGCTCCTCCCTCTACGTTCTCTCTGTCCTGTCTGCTCCTCCCTCTACGTTCTCTCTGTCCTGTCTGCTCCTCCCTCTACGTTCTCTCTGTCCTGTCTGCTCCTCCCTCTGTGTTCTCTGTCCTGTCTGCTCCTCCCTCTACGTTCTCTCTGTCCTGTCTGCTCCTCCCTCTACGTTCTCTCTGTCCTGTCTGCTCCTCCCTCTGTGTTCTCTGTCCTGTCTGCTCCTCCCTCTACGTTCTCCTGTGTTCTCTCTGTCCTGTCTGCTCCTCCCTCTATGTTCTCCTGTGTTCTCTCTGTCCTGTCTGCTCCTCCCTCTACGTTCTCCTGTGTTCTCTCTGTCCTGTCTGCTCCTCCCTCTACGTTCTCCTGTGTTCTCTCTGTCCTGTATGCTCCTCCCTCTATGTTCTCCAGTGTTCTCTCTGTCCTGTCTGCTCCTCCCTCTATGTTCTCCTGTGTTCTCTCTGTCCTGTCTGCTCCTCCCTCTACGTTCTCCTGTGTTCTCTCTGTCCTGTCTGCTCCTCCCTCTACGTTCTCCTGTGTTCTCTCTGTCCTGTATGCTCCTCCCTCTATGTTCTCCAGTGTTCTCTCTGTCCTGTCTGCTCCTCCCTCTATGTTCTCCTGTGTTCTCTCTGTCCTGTCTGCTCCTCTCTCTTCCTTGCTGTCTGACATTCTGCTTTCCTGGATCTCCTATATTATTATGGAGACTGAATAGTATCAGTGCCGTTGCAATGTGAAGTATTCTGAACAGACAAACACACAGAGAAGCAATACACACACACACACACACACACACACACACACACACACACACACACACACACAATGTGAACAACAGGCAACTGATGTTTACCTGAATTGAGCGAAAGGTAAAATGGGATCCTTTCTGTTAATGATATTAGTCTTTCATTCAATCTTAAACCTGATTAATATTCAACTAACTAACCACAATACCTGTGTTCTCTCTCTTTCACTTTAGCATCAACATTGAAATACATGCAACCGTGTGGCAAAACAGATTAGGTTGGCTTAGATTATTTGAAAACAAATACATTTGCACAATGACCACTTGTTTTTCAGAGGATTCATTACAGTTGTTTGGTTAGCTAGCTAGCAAATTTTTGCAATATCTGCACTGACATGAAATCAGTCCAAACACCTCAAAACAGGACAGGGTATCAACAACATGAGAAAACATGCTGAAATAAGACACTTAGGATTCCCTACATGGCAGTGCCATTATTGCTGGTAATCTGGCCATCCAGAATCACAACACGCAGATTTATGGCCCATGGAAGTGCGCACATCGTTTTGTGACGTTGTCAGCCAACCCATCTAGGTAGCTAGATGCTAAATAATTGTATTGTAAACACACACGCACGCCCAATCTATTCACTTACTCCTGCAAATAAAACAACTGTCTATGTTTCTCTGTTCAATTCCGTACGGTATGTCCATCTTCTATAAATTGGAAAAAATGTGTAGTTTTTTTCAACAGATAGATAATTGAGCTGACGACACCAAAAGTAGCTAACGTCATGTTAGACATCAGTTAGTTAGCTATCTTTATTGGTACGTTTTAGCATATTTGGACAGTAATTGGTTAGTTTGTGATACTTTTTGGGGTGATGAATAGAGCTCCAGCAGTTGGATTCTGTGTCCAGATCGCTAATCAATAACTACACTGTCAAAACCCTGCTCATAACATCTGCTAGGTGGCTAATGAAGCAGAACTGCTAGCTAGACTGGTTAGTTCCTCACGTCAGTTAGCTTAACGTTTTCTATCAGTGCAGCTTTTGAGTTGTTGAAATGTAATCTGAATCTGGCTTTCTGTCAGGTCAGTAACTCTGAATCACATCATCATGGGCTAACAAACGGTGCTATAGTAATAACAAGCTAACACATGTTTATCTCTTCTTCTCCTTCCCATCTTTGCTCTCTCTCTCTCCCACAGAGAATGAACAGTTGCCCACACATACCAAAACATAATTTTTTTGGGGACGAATGAAAAATGACTTTGGTAAACCACTTTGACCCCCGCCTTCGAAAGGGTCACCATACACTGACATGCTTGTTTTAGGCAGCACTGAAAAGGTAGGCCATGGCTCGTGTTTGGACTATTCATTGCCGTATGTAATATAGTGTAGCCTAGCTTGTTTTACACCATCCCAGGAGGGTAAAAGACCCGGGAACTGAGACCAAATCATTTGGGGCTGAAACCCCGAAAGCCCGGTTCCGGTGACGTCAACGGTCCAGCGTCTGGTTGCTCCTCATTACACACCAGAGACCAGCAAATATTATTTACATATTCAACATAGGAATCACTACAAAACTTCTTGTATGACCTCTCATTTACTATATCAGGCTCAACCTTTGGAACTTTGGTTTTCCTGAGATATGGCTACTAAATTCCGATCACTACATCCGAGGAAGCACATTTCTGGAGCATTTGTAAAGACGTGATGTATACATGTTGATGATTTAATGATGTGCTGTTTGTAACTACACTGGTAGGTTGACTGATACCCTGTACCAGGTTGCAGGCACATTTTAGCGTGGGCAGCTTGATGAAAGCCAGTCAATATTTAAATCACCCAGAAAATATACTTCTCTGTTGAATTCACATACATTATCAAGCATTTCACACGTTATCCAGATACTGACTGTTAGCACTTGGTGGTCTATAGCAGCTTCCCACCAGAATGAGCTTTAGGTGAGGCAGATGAACCTGTAGCCATATTACTTCAACAGTATTTAATGTGAGTTAATGACTCAATGCAGCCTTACAATGCTGTGAAAGGATCCAGGAACCCAAATGATTTGGGTGGATCCCATTCTCCTTATAAAACAATCGTTGTTTCCATAAGGTATCAAAATTGTCAATAAATGTTACACCCACAGAGCTGCAATAGTCACGTAGCCAGTTATGGAGGGCTAACAGTCTGCTGGACCAATCAATGCCATGATTTAGGGAGGACAGAGGGACAGATATTACGGGGCGTTTGTTGGGGTCAAGTAGTGACCCAATCAGTTCTTTAAAATCCATATTCAGCTGTTCTGAGCTGCCCTTCAATATGTAATTGAATCCCACATGAACTATGATAGACTACATTTCCTGATGCTAGTTTGAAATGTTTGGGAGCAGCTTGAGCTTTGCACAAAGTTTTGGCTCCACGGACTGTGACATTTTCTCACCGACTGCCGAATGGTTGCACTTAGTTTGAAAATGTCTCTTTTCGACTCCCTCCGCATATTTGCAAACAAACGCCTGCATTTTCTCCACATCCTTAGCTATCATACACTGCTTCCATCGGGCATTCCACTGATTTTAAAAACTCGGTCCTTCCAGTAAGTGGAGAGCATTATCAACACTTTTGCAATTCTTCACGATATCTTTCAAAGCTAGAAAGGATTACCTACACATACTGAACAGCTGGTGTTATAGACAGAAGCGCTCTACATGGCAGACCAATCAGAACTCATCTCCACGGCATGTCCAGCCCATCCATTATCTCAGCCAATCATGATTAGCGGGAAGGTTCCTGTCTTTTTCCATGGCTAAACCAATTAGGCTCGTAATTTTATATGTTGCATTTACAGATGGCATACAAGTTTGTTCTTAAGGCACATGAGAGAATGTTCTGGAAGGCATCTGCCATTTTTTATAAAAAAATCATAATAATTACGTTCAAATTCCTCTCCTATGAAGTTGTGACGCACAACATACTCCTAGTTTCCTGAAACGATTCACATATGTAAAGGAGACTTTTCTTATTTTTTTATAATCAAAGTGCAAACAATTCACACAATGAAACAAAGAATGTGCAAGAATTGACAGGAGACAGTTGAGCCATTCTGGAGAGAGACTCACATATGGTAGCCTAGTGGTTAGAGTGTTGGGCCAGTAACCAGCAGGTAGCCTAGTGGTTAGAGTGTTGGGCCAGTAACCAGCAGGTAGTCTAGTGGTTACAGTGTTGGGCCAGTAACCAGCAGGTTGTCTAGTGGTTAGAGTCTTGGGCCAGTAACCGAAAGGATTGAATCCGCAAGCTGACAAGGTAAAAATCAGTCACTCTGCCCCTCAACAAGGCAGTTAACCCACTGTTCCCCGGTAGGCCGTCATTGTAAATAAGAATTTGTTCTTAACTGACTTGCCTAGTTAAACAAATACATTTCATTTCTTCATGTCTCAACACTTGAATTTATACTCTAGACACATTAACTTCACGTATATTCTAGATGCTTTTTGCCAGCTTCGTCCTGTGTTGAAGCTTTGCCTGTTGGATGGTTCATGTGATGTCCTAGTGAGATTTCTTACAAGCGGACGGATTAGTGTCCCATTCCTTGAAAGCGATAGCTCTTGCCTTTAGCTCAGTGCATATGTTGCCTGTAATCTTCTAGTTGGGATATTTTCGCAAGGTCACTGTGGGGACGACATTGTCAATGAACTTATTAACGTTGAATTTGTATTAAGCCATTTACATCAACTAAAATCTAGCCTCAGATTCTCCCACTCTTTAAAATCGGTTGATTCCTCCCTAACGCACCAAACAATATGCTAGCATTTCTAGAATGACCTTCTGTGGCCTGGAAGAGGGCATGCCGGCAGCCTCATATCAGCCGATGAGGCAGCTGACAAATGTGGCGTCGTGTGCGCCTAAGGTTCGATTAATCTCCCCAACGATGGAAGGGCTAATGGGCAGGGCACTTAAGCGAGAACACGGCTGCTCCATGATCTTCCTCCAGGACACAGGCAGCACAGCACAGACTAATGGGTCCTACTGCAATCAGATTACTCCTCTCTCCTTCAGACACCCAGCACCAGAGTTATAACAGTCTCAGATTACTCCTCTCTCCTTCAGACACCCAGTACCAGAGTTATAACAGTCTCAGATTACTCCTCTCTCCCTCAGACACCCAGCACCAGAGTTACAACAGTCTCAGATTACTCCTCTCTCCTTCAGACACCCAGCATCAGAGTTATAACAGTCTCAGATTACTCCTCTCTCCTTCAGACACCCAGCATCAGAGTTATAACAGTCTCAGATTACTCCTCTCTCCCTCAGACACCCAGCACCAGATTTATAACAGTGTCCAGTTTTAGTTATCAGTGGTTGTAATCCATCTTTTCCTTTCATTTTCTTTGGGAACACTTTTTTTCATGTTATTTTCCTTCCCATTTTATATTATTCTTAATAGTTGTGGGAACTACCAAAAGACCGTCCCACTGGTCGCTAATATGGGCTGCTGGGTGGAGCAGCGGTCTAAGGCACAGCATCTCAATGCTAGAGGTATCACTACAGACCCTGGTTTGATCCCTGGCTGTATCATGATCGGGAGTCCCATAGGGTGGCGCACAATTGGCTCAGCGTTTTCTGGGGTAGGGGAGGGTTTGGCCGGGGTAGGCCGTCATTCTAAATAAGATTTTGTTCTTAACTTTCCTAAAATTATTGTAATTTAAGGTTGACTTTTCTATTGAATTATTGCATATTGAAATTTGATTTCTCTAAAATTCTGGATAATCAATAAACTATTTAGAGTAACTACGTAAAAGTTCACCTATGGAGGGTTTCAACTCCTACATATCCCTACAATGTATTTAACTGTAGTCCCCTCTATCCCTACCAGGTATTTACCTGTAGTCCCCTCTATCCCTACCAGGTATTTACCTGTAGTCCCCTCTATCCCTACCAGGTATTTACCTGTAGTCCCCTCTATCCCTACCAGGTATTTACCTGTAGTCCCCTCTATCCCTACCAGGTATTTACCTGTAGTCCCCTCTATCCCTACCAGGTATTTAACTGTAGTCCCCTCTATCCCTACCAGGTATTTACCTGTAGTCCCCTCTATCCCTACCAGGTATTTACCTGTAGTCCCCTCTATCCCTACCAGGTATTTACCTGTAGTCCCCCCTATCCCTACCAGGTATTTACCTGTAGTCCCCTCTATCCTACCAGGTATAAACCTGTAGTCCCCTCTATCCCTACCAGGTATTTACCTGTAGTCCCCTCTATCCCTACCAGGTATAAACCTGTAGTCCCCTCTATCCCTACCAGGTATTTACCTGTAGTCCCCCCTATCCCTACCAGGTATTTACCTGTAGTCCCCTCTATCCCTACCAGGTATTTACCTGTAGTCCCCTCTATCCCTACCAGGTATTTACCTGTAGTCCCCTCTATCCCTACCAGGTATTTACCTGTAGTCCCCTCTATCCCTACCAGGTATTTACCTGTAGTCCCCTCTATCCCTACCAGGTATTTAACTGTAGTCCCCTCTATCCCTACCAGGTATAAACCTGTAGTCCCCTCTATCCCTACTAGGTATTTACCTGTAGTCCCCTCTATCCCTACCAGGTATTTAACTGTAGTCCCCTCTATCCCTACCAGGTATTTACCTGTAGTCCCCTCTATCCCTACCAGGTTTTTAACTGTAGTCCCCTCTATCCCTACCAGGTTTTTAACTGTAGTCCCCTCTATCCCTACCAGGTATTTACCTGTAGTCCCCTCTATCCCTACCAGGTATAAACCTGTAGTCCCCTCTATCCCTACCAGTTATTTACCTGTAGTCCCCTCTATCCCTACCAGGTATTTAACTGCAGTCCTACCAGGTATGTAGCTGTGTATCTATGTGCTGCTTCCACGAGTCCTTCCATGTGTTTTATCTTAGCTAATACAGGAGACTTGTCTGGGATGCCAACAACTGTCTGAGAAAGAGGAGGCGGTTAGGGGAGACGATGCTCCGTATCCATATGTCTTACAGATGGATATACATTAACGCTACTTCAGCATTAAAGACCCGGAACCCTCCGAGTCAGAGACTCCTGACACTGCTCTGATTGGGCCTTCAACATCAATTCGACTCTCCCTCTGTCTGACTGCACCTGTGTGGCTCGGCCTGTCTCATTACCCTCCGGGCTGACGCAATGACATAGACGCACCATCTGGCCGCTCCACGTTGGACCAACAACACAGGGAAGTGATAACCTGATAACATGATAGGCCATCAGGTTGCACGAGGAGAAACGTTTGAGTTTTGTTTTGTTTTTGAACATTTCTTCAATGTTTCAGGACTTGTTATATCAAATAAAATTGTATTTGTCACATGTGCCGACCTGAAGTGCTTACTTACCAGCCCTTAACCTACAATCCAGTTCAAGAAATAGATTTAAAGAAATATTTACCAAATAAAAAAAATAAAAAAATCTATAAGTAACACAAAAAATTACATACAGTGGGGCAAAAAAGTATTTAGTCTGCCACCAATTGTGCAAGTTCTCCCACTTAAAAAGATGAGAGAGGCCTGTAATTTTAGGTAGGTACACTTAGGTACACTTCAACTATGACAGACAAAATGAGAAAAAAAAATCCTGAAAATCACATTGTAGGATTTTTAATGAATTTATTTGCAAATTATGGTGGAAAATAAGTATTGTATCTGTAGCGCCTTATGGTCAGATGCAGAACAGTTACCATACCAGGCGGTGATGCAGGAAGCTCTCGATGGTGTAGCTTTAGAACTTTTTTTTAGGATCTGGGGACCCATGCCAAATATTTTCAGTCTCCTGAGGAGGAAAAGGTTTTGTCGTGCCCTCTTCACTACTGTCTTGGTATGTTTGGACCAAGATAGTTAGTTGGTGATGTGGACACCAAGGAACTTGAAACTCTCTGTGATTTGGAGTGGGCCTTGTGTTTCCGGCATGATGGTGTTGATGTGAGCCGTGACCAGCCTTTCAAAGCACTTCATGGCTACCAATGTGATTGCTACGGGGAGGTAATCATTTATGCAGGTTAACTTCACTTTCTTGGGCACAGGGATTATGGCGGTCTGCTTAAAACATGTTTATATTACCGACTCAGGTTGAAAATGTCAGTGAAGACACCTGCCAGTTGGTCCATGTATGCTTTGAGTACACGTCCTGGTAATCCATCTGGCCCTGCAGCTTAGTGAATGTTGACCTGTTCAAAGGTCTTGCTCGGGAGAGCGTAATCACACAGTCGTCCGGAACAGCTGGTGGTCTCATGCATGCTTCAGTGTTGCTTGCCTCGAATCGAGAATGAAAGGCATTTAGCTCATCTGGTAGACTTGCGTCACTGGGCAGCTCGCGGCTGGGTTTACCTTTGTAGTCTGTAATATTGTTTAAGCCCTGACACATTCGACGACCATCAGAGCCAGTGTAGTAGGATTCAATCTTAGTTCTATATTGATGCTTTTCCTGTTTTATGATTTGTCTGAGGGCATATTTGGATTTCTTACCGGATTAGTGTCCCTCTCCTTGAAAGATCAGCTCTAGCCTTTAGCTCGGTGCGGATGTTGCCTGTGATCTGTACAATGTCGTCAACGCACTTGTTGATGGAGCCGGTGACTGACGTGGTATACTCGTCAATGCCATTCAATGAATCTCGGAACATTTTCCAGTCTGTAGCAAAACAGTCCTGTAGCGTAGCATCCGCATCATCTGACTACTTCAGTATTGAGCGAGTCACTGGTACTTCCTGCTTTATTTCTTTGCTTGTAATAAGGAATCAGGAGGATGGAATTATGGTCAGATTTGCCAAATGAAGGGCAAGGGTGAGCTTTGAATACATCTCTGTGTGTGGATTAAAGGTGGTTTAGAGTTTTTGTTTGCTCTGGTTGCACATGTGACATTGTAGAAATGAGGTCAAATGGATTTAAGTTTGCCTGCATTAAAGTCCCTGGCCACGAGGAGCGCCGCTTCTGGATGAGCATTTTCTTGTTTGCTTATGGCCTTATAGAGTTGGTTGACTGCGGTCTTAGCGCCAGCATCGGTTTTTGATTGTAAATAGACAGCTACGAATAATATAGATTAGAACTATCTCGGTAGTGGTCTACAGCTTATCATGTCGAGAAATACCTTGAGACTTCTTTAATATTAGACATCGCACACCAGCAGTTATTGACAAATAGACACACTCTCCCACCACTTGAGTTACCAGACGTAGCTGCTCTGTCCTGCTGAAGCACCGAGAAGGCAGCCAGCTCTATATTATACTTGTCGTTGTTCAGCCACGTCTTGGTGAAACATAAGATATTACAGTTTTTAATGTCCCGTTGGTAGGATAGTCTTACTTGTAGATCATCCTGTTCTTTTTTCCAATGATTACACGTTGGCCAATAATACGGAGGGAGGTGGTGGTTTACCCACACTCCTCCCCCTTTTCTTCGGTCTTTTCTTCACACTGACGACGGGGATTTGGGCCTTGTCTTGACAAAGCAGTATATCCTTTGTGTAAAAATCTTCGTCCAATTCGAGATGAGTAATCACTGTTCTGATGTCCAGAAGCTTTGTTCAGTCATAAGAGACGGTAGCTGTCACGACTTCAACCGAGGCAGGCTCTCCTTCCCGTTCGGGTGGCGCTCGGCGGTCGTCGTCACCGGCCTACTAGCTGCCACTGACTCTTTTTCCTCCCCCTCCTTATGTGTTTATTTGTATCACCTGGTTTGGGGTGTGTTCAGTTAAGTTGGTAATTAGTGTGGCTTTATTAGTCAGCCAGCCCGTACGCTTCTTTGTGCGGGATTGTTCGTCTGTTGCTGTGGATTTCGGGAGTGGTTTTTGTATTGTGTACTGGGTTTGTCTCCCGTGTTAGCAGACAGGTGTTTATGACACCCAGTAAGTCCGTGTTGGACATTTTGGTTTGCCGGTTAGGCATTAAATATCACCGCATTGAAGCTCTGCTGTTCCTGCGTCTGATTTCACACCCCACCGACACCCAGGTCGTTACAGTAGCAGGAACATTATGTACAAAATAAGTTACAAACAATCTGAGAAAATAAAATAAACAAAATTGCACAGTTGGTTAGGAGCCCGTAAAACGTCCACCATCCCCTCCTTGACCATGTTATAATGTCCCATTTTATCTCGGTCTCAGAGGTAGTAGTGGTATCCAAATGAAATGAAAGGAGTTTTGTTTAATTTGTGAACTATTCTTCAATGTTTCCAGACTTTTATCTTGGAAATGGCAAGGCTGTAAATGTCAGGTACAGTGTGTTGCCGTAGCAAAGGCATGAAGTCTGAACGCCACTGGAGTACCTCTGCTGTTTGACCGCCACATTTGCTGACATGCTGGGAAAGAGTGAAACAGAATTATTTGACCTTCCACCCAGGACTTGATTTATTTATGGTAATGTGGATGCAGTATGTTCCTTTAAATGAAAGCTTAACGTTGACATTAAACCCTGCAGCCAATAGTTTTTCCACCTCACCTCTGGGCAAACATCAATGATCTCTCCTATTCCTGTCAAATAGAGGGAGGCTCTCCATACTGTACTTTCTGTTCTTCAGAGTTAAACTCTTTCAACTGCGCTCCCCCAGATCCAATTACTTCTGACATTTTAATGTCACCCCACCCAAGGGAAATAGACCCATTCATATTCATTCTCTCTGAAGAGAAAAACCCCCTCTAGAAATCTTTCCTGCTATTTATTTCCCTTAGCACCACCTGCAATTTTGGCCTCACCATTCACACTAATTGGTGATTATCTAACTTTACATTATGTGTGGGTTCCAGGCCATTAATGATGATGTCACAGGGTCTGGCAAGCATCCCCAAGAGTCCTGCACAATCGTTACATCTTCAATAACATGATAGGTCAGGATGTCTTATTGCTCATGTCATGTCGTCCCAGTGTATTCAAGTCTCATGATTGGTCCTTCTGTGGCATCCGTAATGCTGTCATCTTCAGAGCGAAACTCATTTCCTTCATAATCATGTCCTCTGTGGTACATTGAATTGATGCTCAATTATTTATGTTTTTCATCACTGGTTGAAATGCTCTCCGGAGGTATAGTATAACCCTTCAACACGTCATTTTCTCAGAGTTCTGTACTTACTTCATATCTATCCAGAATGGAAATCCTTCCCCATGTCAGCCTTGCCAGTGTTGTGAAGTGATGATCAGTATAACCCTTTTTCCATCTCTCTCCGTGGCTACCCGCCTGTTTCCCTACCTGCTGTCTCCACTCTGCTGTCCAGGGCTGGATTACACAGTTCAAGGAGTATCCCGGTTTCTATCCCTAACCTCTCTCTTATTGATTGAGAGCGGGAAAGTAAACGTCAACAACACAAGAGGATCATCTGGGAAATGAAAGAGTGAACTGAAGCAGGAGCCAAGAACATGTAATCTGTGTAGTTGCCCCCAGTCTAATTGACAGCTCTTCCAGCTACAAACACATCACAGAATAAAAGGGGCTGACGGTGATACAGGATGATGATGGAAGTGGGGGGGGGGGGTCAAGGGGGGCATCAACCTCTGAAAATAATTAGAAAAATCAATTACAGTCTGGATTGACTGGACACAAACAATCTCTGATTGTTGTTGTCGTTGTGTCCCTATACAGTAATCCCTCGTTTATCGCGGGGGTTACGTTCCGAAAATGACCCGCGATAAGTGAAATCCTCGAAATAGAAAACTATTTTTTTTTTTACAATTAGCAACTATTACATGTATACAAATACAGTGACTCACGTGTAGGCCGTTTCGTCGACATTATGGGTTTAGGAGATGTTCGAAATTACAAGATAATTTGGCCAACTTAATGTAAATTTGCCAAGCTGTTTTATGTACGTACACATAACTGCACGAGACGACAAAATGATAGCACAATTCGTAGCATGTTTTGATACAAGAAGCGGGAGTGAGTTTTTAGCGAATCAGAATGCAGAGCACAATGCACCAAAAAAAAAATAAAAAATGCATTATGAAAATCCGCGAAATAGCGAATCCGCGATAAGTGAACCGCGAAGTGGCGAGGGATCACTGTATTACAAACAAACAACCAATATTTCCTGTTGTCTCGGCTCAATCTTCCCAAGGAACAAGGTGGCCACCGTGTTCTGAAAATACAATATTTCAATTCGCCGTTCGACGGCACTCGACTTCAGATTTGATCAAGTGGCGGCACCACTGATTGAGCAAAGTGCTGCGACAGTTGCCTGTCAGACAGCGAGATGATGTGTTATGCAAACCATTATTCATATGTGACAATATGCAGAGTGGTTACCTTTTTTGCATTAATGGCCCTTCACATGTGAAGACATTATTGATGTTGACAGCCATCCTTTCCATTGCTACGGACAAAGCAGGCCCATCATGACACTAATACATGGCAGACCAAGGGAGATGTAATATACCTGTGTGTGTGTGTGTGTGTGTGTGTGTGTGTGTGTGTGTGTGTGTGTGTGTGTGTGTGTGTGTGTGTGTGTGTGTGTGTGTGTGTGTGTGTGTGTGTGTGTGTGTGTGTGTGTGTGTGTGTGTGTGTGTGTGTGTGTGTGTGTGTGTGTGTGTGTGTGTGTGTGTGTGTGTGTGTGTGTGTGTGTGTGTGTGTGTGTTTGCGTGTGCGTGCTGTCTCTAACTCTGAATGCTCGGCTATGAAAAGCCAACTGACATTTACTCCTGAGGTGCTGACCTGTTGCACCCTCTACAACCACTGTGATTATTATTATTTGACCCTGTTGGTCATCTATGAATGTTTGACCATCTTGGCCATGTTCTGTTATAATCTCCACAGCCAGAAGAGGACTGGCCACCCCTCAGAACCTGGTTCCTCTCTAGGTTTCTTCCTAGGTTCTGGCCTTTCTAGGGAGTTTTTCCTAACCACCGTGCTTCTACACCTGCATTGCTTGCTGTTTGGGGTTTTAGGATGGATTTCTGTACAGCACTTTGTGACATCAGCTGATGTAAAAAGGGCTTTTGTAATTAATTTGGATTGAATAAGGCTAAAGATTATTCATGTCAACTTCATGTTTATATTCAATTATTCCTTATACATTTCAATTATCCAGCTGTGAGATACAAATACAATTGGAAACAATGAAGGAGGCAGAGGTACTGACAAAACACACACACACACACACACACACACACACATGCATGTGTCAATCATAGTCCTAATTGGGATGGAAAGACTTGGTTTAATCCAGTCAGACGAGATGTGAAACAGCTTTTACCAAAGAGCCAATTCTCCTCCATCAAATGAAGAAAGGACTAAGGAAAAAGAGGGAAAAACAAATTAACCTTGAGCTTGATACCAAACATACGGTTTTCAGCAGCAGCAGAAAGTGTAGGTGGATAACAAACCATAGCTCCCAAAATACTGTTTATATACAACTGAATGGTAAATGAAGTCTAGGAGACTGGATACAAGCGCCTGAGCAGCTGGTACTTCACTAGAAAATGAAAACCTAATATTTTTCAGGTGTTTGATTAAGGTCATCTACCGCAGGCAATAGAAAAGTTATTTGTTTTAAAATAGTGTCCTTGTACTGCTTGTGGGTACTGCATGCGGCTACCCGAAGTCACAACCATTTATATTGTTTTTCTAAAAGCAGCGACTTTTTCCATTTTTCTTCCCTCCATACATCAGGCAGCGGTGACAAGATTAGACAAGAGTGTGTGTTAGAGAATGGACGAGGGGAGGGAGGGTGTTGAAAACATGTCCCTCCCCCTCCCAAGGTCAGTTAAAGTATGATTTTACCCTCGGGTTGTGGTGACATCTATCATGACGGGACGGTAGGTAGCCTAGTGGTTCGAGCGTTGGGCCAGTAACCAAAAGGTTGCTGGATCGAATACCCGAGCTGACAAAGTAAAAACCTGTCCTTCTGCCCCTCAAACAAGTCAGTTAACCCACTGTTTCAAAGCTGTCATTGTAAATAAGAATTTGTTCTTAACTGACTTGTGAATTGAAATAAAAATGTATCACTTTCCCCCCTAAAAAACATTTTAAGGCTAAATTAATTGTTAGAACCTTCATAGGAGCCTCGTTAAAACTCAAGTTACGCTTGAAAACGCTTGTTATTTGCCCGACTGCCAGTAGAACAACTAAGTGCGTTGTCAGGTGTTTTTTATTTTTCCCTTCTGCATCACTTTTATACAGAAGGTAAACACGGAATCAAGATCTATCTCTTTCTCTCTGTGTGACGCCAATAATATAAAAACAAAGTACAAATATAAAGTTTGCCAATGTCTTTTTTAATTGTTGCAAACAAGCGAAGGATACAAAGATGCTTCAAATGAAAACCGAGACGACTAAAATACATATAAAGTATAACCTACACGGGCCTATATATAAATCCTAATTGAAATCAATTTCATGTTCATTCTATTGAGTAATATTTTGCTCATTGTAGGCTAGCTGGAAGAGCTGTCAATTAGACTGGGGGCAACTACACAGATGACATGTTCTTGGCTCCTGCTTCAGTTCACTCTTTTCCCAGATGATCCTGCTTTGTTTGGACGTTTTACACTCCTCGCTCTAAATCTGGATTTTTACCTCAACATATTTCATGATGTGTAACAACATCATCTTGATGTAGTGCATTTAATATAGGGTACGCTGATCCGTCGTCGGTATTGCGGAATAATTATAATGTTAAATTAAGATTTGAATGGTAGAAGCTGATCCGAGAGCAACGATGCCTTTCGTTCAATCCGATCAGTATCAGCACACGCCTCAGCGAACGTTCTCTCTGCGGGGTGTTGTGGGGGAAAACACATGTTGCATCTCATTTGCATAATTAAAACACAGCCTAAATTCAATCGCTATCGGGAACCCGGACCTAGCTCTGTAAGTGTGATGAACGGATGGGAATGGAGGGATGCATGGAGCTCCAAGAGGTGCTTAGTGTGGATAAATGTCTTGACCTGACGCTGTGGCATCTCCACCTCCAGCCCAAGGTGAGGGAAGTAGCAGAAAAATGGGGAAAATGGGCCGCCTTTTCTCTAATAAAAGCACAAATAAAACGTGTCTCCTTTAAATCCCTGCCGCTCACGCCCATCTGTATTTAACCTGATGCAGATACCTTCATCTCACCCCCTAAATGGAAATCCAGGCTCACAGCGCTGATATATATTTTTTTGTGGGGTGTAAGGTTCACCTCTGAAGACACAGGGAATATTGTCATTGGCGTTAGGGGTTATCTTATAATAGTGCAAGTCATGTGGTGGTATGAGTTATAGGATTGACCTTGTCTTTTACACCTTTCTTTAATATCACGCAGAACCGAACCGTACAGCGTTTGCTTTGACATTTTCTTTTTCACACTTTTCAACTTTCCAACTCAGTTTCTACGGCAATCAGGCTAACCCAGTGTAGTTCGGCCTAGTAGTTGAAACAAGATTGTTGAATTACCATTAGTGGGAGGAGCAGGGGGCTTAGAAGGAGAATGAATCGGGCAGAAAGGGTGAATGGGATGATTTATGACCATCTCAATGGTCTGATGACATTTCAATCAAAACATAAAGACATACATTGAGGATACATTGTCATTGCGAAAAGGTCTGAGGAGGTTTTTGTTGAGAGAGAGAGAGAGAGAGAGAGAGAGAGAGAGAGAGAGAGAGAGAGAGAGAGAGAGAGAGAGAGAGAGAGAATGGGAGAAGAGCGAGAGAGAGGGAAAGGGAGTCGTTCGCTCCGAGCAGGTCCATTCATTGTCAGGTAAAGTTGTGAAATAGAATGGCATTTATAAAAGGCTAAAACTCAGATCATATTACCACTGTCACAGCTCCTCTGACATCCCCCTCCTTTACTTTCTCACCCTGTCATTGTCCCCTCCCAGAATCCACTGTTTTGTCTAAGCGGAGATAGATCGTTGTCCAGGGAAAGAGAGGCTGAAGCGAGGCACGTTTCACACTTTCAACGATTCGCCAGCTATATGAAAACAAGACTAAGTACAGTGAGCAGGGAATATCAACGCTCCTTTGATGGGAGATACACTCTTGTACAAAAGGTGCGATCTAGAATCTAAAATGGTGTCCCTATAGAAGAACCTTTTGAAGAACCCTATTTGGTTCCAGGCAGAAAGAACCCTTTTAAATTCTAGATAGGGGGGTGCTGAGAATGTTGTTGTTTTTTGTTATGGAGGGGGAGGTTGATTGGAATCCTTTGGCCAGCGCTGGTGCTGCAGATGGACTATTAAAGGCCCGGTGCACCCTCAATCACATGAAGGAGAGTAGGAGGGAGGGATTCATTTTGGCACTCATTTTGTTTCTTAAATATATATATATTCAAGTTACTTTGAATCTCCACCCCTTCTCCACTGAGCATTCTGAGGGTGACGACGGTGCGTGCGTGCGTGCGTGTGTGTATATATGTGTGTGTGTGTTGGTGCAGGCACCGTAGCTGTGAGACAGAGTGATAATGAGACCCTGTGATATGGAGATGTTCTCTGGGGTTTTTGCTGGAATGAAATATTCAACATAAGTAGATATGAGACATTCAGGGACACTGGCATCCATGTCACAGCTGGCATCCATGTCACAGCTGGCATCCATCTTACAGCTGGCATCCATGTCACAGCTGGCATCCATGTCACAGCTGGCATCCATGTCACAGCTGGGATCCATGTCACAGCTGGCATCCATCTTACAGCTGGCATCCATGTCACAGCTGGCATCCATGTCACAGCTGGCATCCATGTCACAGCTGGCATCCATCTTACAGCTGGCATCCATGTCACAGCTGGCATCCATGTCACAGCTGGCATCCATGTCACAGCTGGGATCCATGTCACAGCTGGCATCCATCTTACAGCTGGCATCCATGTCACAGCTGGCATCCATGTCACAGCTGGCATCCATGTCACAGCTGGGATCCATGTCACAGCTGGCATCCATCTTACAGCTGGCATCCATGTCACAGCTGGCATCCATGTCACAGCTGGCATCCATGTCACAGCTGGCATCCATCTTACAGCTGGCATCCATGTCACAGCTGGCATCCATGTCACAGCTGGCATCCATGTCACAGCTGGCATCCATGTCACAGCTGGCATCCATGTCACAGCTGGCATCCATGTCACAGCTGGCATCCATCTTACAGCTGGCATCCATGTCACAGCTGGCATCCATGTCACAGCTGGCATCCATGTCACAGCTGGCATCTATCTTACAGCTGGCATCCATGTCACAGCTGGCATCCATGTCACAGCTGGCAGCAATCTTACAGCTGGCATCCATGTCACCGCTGGCATCCATGTCACAGCTGACATCCATCTTAGGCCTCCAGAGTCAAAACACTGTCATTTAGTTTACGTATGTCTTCAGTAAAACGTTTCTTATGCGATGATGTGAACATGGAATTAGAAATGGAATGATTAATCGTCAGCATTCACTCTCCTAGGCAGTCACACTCACTCATCACACACTATATCATAATTAAACAATTTTTTTGTGCGGCGTAAGGTTCACCTCTGAAGACACGGGGAATATTGTCATTGGCATTAGGGGTTATCTTATGACTTTACTGTGTGATGATTGGCTGAAACGACTTCTCCAACACAAATCCCAGATCACACTTGTAGGCGATGTCATGGCGACGTTTGCTAGCTAAGCTCATGTGTAGAAACACGTTAGCTTGTAAGCTGTCAAATCAAAAGGCACTTTTATATAGAGTTGTTTTTTGATGAAAAAGAAAACGTTTCAATTTGGCACGATGTTGGAGTCATAATATGTTCAACAACTTAAGATATTGCCTCAAATCTGTTTTATTTTATATGTTATTTATTTTATGCCTTTATATATATATAAAAAATATTGGCTTGAATCTTTTTTTTTTTCTTCTTTTTTTTCTTGGCTCAAATCTAGGGTTGTTAATAACTAAGGAAGAATTTGTAATTTCTCTCATTGACTTCTCAAACCCCAAAACCTTCCCTGTGTAACGTTCGTCGTCTGGAGGAGAAGAAGAGGACCAAGATGCAGCGTGGTAAGTGTCCATAATGTTTTAATAATAAAACTGAACACTGAAACAAAACAATAAACCGACAAACGAACAGCCCTGAAAGGTGAAACACAAAAACACTAAACAGGAAATAACCACCCACAAAACACAACAGAAAACAGGCTACCTAAATATGGTTCCCAATCAGAGACAATGACTAACACCCGCCTCTGATTGAGAACCATATCAGGCCAAATGAGAAACACAACATAGAAACACAAAACATAGATAACCCACCCAACTCACGTCCTGACCAACTAAAACAAAGAAATAACACAAGAACATGACACCCTGGTCTGTTTGGTTTCACTAATGTTCCGGAAAGCCTCGTGATGTTGAGCCTCTGAATTTAGAAACTATGTGATTAAACATTACTTTATTTATTTAATACTTTATCCCCAAAAGCTTTCAGGTCCTAATCAGGATCGCCTGATTAAATATGGTTCCCAATCAGAGACAATGACTAACACCCGCCTCTGATTGAGAACCATATCAGGCCAAATGAGAAACACAACATAGAAACACAAAACATAGATAACCCACCCAACTCACGTCCTGACCAACTAAAACAAAGAAATAACACAAGAACATGACACCCTGGTCTGTTTGGTTTCACTAATGTTCCGGAAAGCCTCGTGATGTTGAGCCTCTGAATTTAGAAACTATGTGATTAAACATTACTTTATTTATTTAATACTTTATCCCCAAAAGCTTTCAGGTCCTAATCAGGATCGCCTGAAACTTTTGTGGAACAAAATCTAGGATGGCAGGAACCTTTGTGCCTCCCAACTAGCTCACCAGTGGAGCAGAAAATAAATGAATTAATCATTCCTTCTGCATCAACACCCCTCCAATCAGAATGGCAAAACTCCATTAATTCTGCTACTTTGCATGCCTTAGTTGTAATTATTGCTGCATTAGCAATGGTAGAGTATACATGGCAAGCTCACTATGAGGGTGTGACCTCCACTAGCTCTGTCTTTGTTCAATTAGCAGCGCGGCACCACTGCAGCAACCCAGACTGACAGCTAAACACTGCTAAAGCAGACCCCATCCATCCATGTCTCAGTGTAGAATAGTGAAAATTCTCTTTGTCTGAGGAATACAGAGAATTAGTGTAGAGGACCTATGACTCTAATAGGATATAGTATCTGAACCCATTATTATTCGAAGGCTATAGGCCCATAATCACATCCAGATGGTATAGCCAAGGTAGTGAGCATTGCGCCACCAATCGGAATACAATAAGATGCGTGTGTCTAGGTTTACCGTTATGCAATTATTAAGAGGCTAAAGAACAAAATAGCTTATATCTTGCAATCAATGCCTTAGCATTAAATATATTGACTTAGCCATAGCTCAGAGATGCACAGTTAGAGACCAAGCATAATATGCTATATGTATTGTGAATTACATTTACCATTAGACATTTCAAATAATAATTTGAGGAATATTACTCAGGAATGTGTTGGCTACGGTTCTTATCCATTTAAAAGTAATCAGATTTATTACAGTTATCTTTTATTATATTTAACCTTTATTTAACTTGGCAAGTCAGTTAAGAACAAATTCTTATTTACAATGATGGCCTACTGGGGAATAATGGGTTAACTGCCTTGTTCAGGGGCAGAATTACAGATTTTTACCTTGTAGGCTCAGGGATTCCATTGAGCAACCTTTCAGTTACTGGCCCAACTCGCTAACAACTAGGCTACCTGGCGCCCCAAGCAGTTACGCAATAAGAATACAATTAACAAATGGTACATACCAGAAATCTTCATGATGAAAAACCATGTATCCTCAGTCTTCAACAGCGTAGAAAATTCAACACTATGACATACAAGCATATATCAGGAGATCGGTTTACCAATGACTCCATGATCAATGTTTAAACCCTGTTTTTTTTTCCCATTTGAGAGCCAAATCCCAGTGTCTCACATCGTCTAATTAACATCACTTTGCATGGCACAAAACATTATAACAAAGGCCTGAAAACAACACACACATTCTGGGATCTACTCATCACAAATCTCGTCTAAATTATATGGGCACAGCCAATGTGTTTCTCCTTTTTGAACTATTCGCCGTCTTAACGAACAGAATAACACAGTTTCTCTGTATTAATAAATCCACAGCTCTTACATTACAATGAAACATATCAAAGTTCATAGCTATTTATGAACTCTTAAAACACAGTTTCCATCAGTCTTCACCCCTCCTGTCCCCTAGGACTTCTGTGGGAATGTCACTTCATTGAGATTGCCACAGATAAGGTGTATTTGACCCCCTGCGTTAGCCCACAGATGGTCTGTCATCGGCGCCAGCAAGTTACTAGACACATCTTCATCACCGGCCTTCATCATTGTTCACATTTATTCACTCTTTATTTTTCTACTACATCTACTACATACTACATGTTTCTCTGACTTTCTCTCACCGTGTATGACTTCATCATCATCCCCCCCATTCATTCTCTCTCCGCTGGTTTGGAGGAAAGTTATTGAAGGTGATTGTGAACATGCTCATAGTTGAAGCAGGGTGGATCCATGATTTAATACAAACAACGTACGGTGACTTGGTGAACGCACACAAGATATGAACCGGCGTGTCCAAAAAAAAGATTGAGGTCAAATAACACTATTTGACACGTCAAAATACTGGACATTTTTAATTTCACATGTCAAATGTGTGTGCTGAATTTACATGTGCAAGCCAAGCGCCACCACTATGATCAGTAATACTGTCAAAGCTGCACAAAGAAATTAAAGTCTGTGAACAAGCACACACAGCAGCCAGGATGTGGGCTAGGGTCCTTTTTTCCCAACTTCCGCCTGACTGACGTGCCCAAAGTAACCTGCCTGTTGCTCAGGCCCTGAAGCCAGGATATGCATATAATTGGTACCATTGGAAAGAAAACACTTTGAAGTTTGTGGAAATGTTCAAATAATGTAGGAGACTATAACACAATAGATATAGTAGGATAAAATCCAAAGAAAAACCAACCAGAGTTTTTTTTTTTTGAGAGCCCATGCTCTTACTATGGAAAGTATTGGGAAATAATTAAATCTAGCTCTCAGGATGCAATTCCTCTGGCTTCCACTGGGTGTCAGCACACTAAGTTCAAGGTTTCAGGCTTGTTTCTTCCAAACAAGTAAGAATAAACAGTTTTACAATAGGGACACAGTCTTGGAAATTTGCGTATGCGCATGCGATGAAGACAAGACGCACCTAATAATATCGCTTTCCTATTGAACATACTTCTTTCCGTATGAAATATTATAGTTTGATTACCTTTTAGGGTATCTAAGGAGTAAAATAGAAATGTATTTTGACTTGTTTTAACAGAGTTTAACGGTAGATTTTTGGATTCCTTTCTCTGCATGTTGAACGAGTGGATTACTCAAATCGATGGCGCCAACTGAACTGACTTTTTGGGATATAAAGAAGGATTTTATCTAACAAAACGACACTACATGTTATAGCTGGGACCGTTTAGATGACAAATCAGAGGAAGATTTTCAAAAAGTAATTGAATATTTAATCGTTATTTGTGAATATGTAAAACCTGTACCGGTGGAAAAATATTTTGATGTGTGGCACCATCCTCAAACAATCACATGGCATGCTTTTGCTGTAATGGACACTGTAAATCGGACAGTGCAGTTAGATGAACAATAATTTAAGCTTTCAACCGATATAAGACACTTGTAAGTACCTAAATGTTTATTATTCATAATTTGTATGATTATTTATTACAATTGTGCGCCTTCCAGTTTCACTGATAGTTGTCCCACTAGCGGGACGCCTAGCCTTAAGAAGTTTTTGTTCACAATACTACATTGGTATAAGTCATTATTTGATTTTTTGTTAGAGCGAATGGGAAAACGTCTGTGTGATAATTTGAAATAAGATCAGGATCAAACGAGAAGGATCAAATAAATGTTAGCTACTGTAGGTAGTCCAACATTCTCCCATGCAACCATCTCAGTGGCAGGGGAGAAAGGATGGTGATCCTACTGATTCTGCCTGCCAGCCAGCCACAACTTCCCAGCAGTAACACCTGATTCATCCTAGCTAGTCAAAATACATAATAATATCAATCATTTTGTCAACATTCATGACAGTTTGGAAACTGGAGATAGGCTGTCCATCTACAATGTTGACATCGGTTTGCAGTATGACAAAGTCCCTCACAAATATGTTTGATACAGATGTTACTTCGGGGGTAGCTGGGATAGCTATAGCTTGGTGCACCAATGCAACCAGACTGAGAAAAATGACCAGAACATGGAATAATTTATCATAGCACTGATTTAGGAATCTATAGTATTTGCTCGGTATTGTTGTTCTCCTGTTGAAATCGAACTTCAGCTCATTAAGCGCATTAGCCAGCTAGCTACATAATGATCTAAATAAGCTAGCCAGCTACCCACCTAGCTATGTTGCCCCAAGCTAACATTATAAGCAGCTAGCTAGCTTCATCTGGCTAGTGTGGGTTGACCGAACCGGGGTCTGACACCTATGTGAATCTAGCTACAATAAGGATTTGCCACAATTGTGTACTTTGCAGTTCACTTTTCAAAAAAATATATATATTTGAAAGTGATGGATATAAATAGTGGAATCATGCCATATGTGGTCTAGATAATCCTGAAACAAATTCAACAAAAGACAATAATTAGTTGATAAAAAAAATTGGGTTAATCACACGTGGATGTATTACACTTCAGAATTGCATTTGGGGCATACGTATTCCACTGTTTAGCCTGGTAAGCATAATGTGGCTAATTTCAAAGCGAAGTCCCGCAATAAGAGCTACGAAGCGAATATTTGGGAAAAAATCTGAAGTCTATCCATAGTGTGATTTCAACAGATTTTTTTCAAATTGACTAATTGCTGTCTTTAGTTGAATTTTTATAACAATATTCCAAATGTTTTTGTGCATTATCTAGACCAAATATGGCATGATTCCACTATTTGAATCTATTTGCAACACTTTTAAATAGGGACTTTTGCTTTGAAGGTGAACTGCAAATTCCACTATTGTGGTTAATCCTATATTGTGGCTAGCTTCACATAGGTGGGTCCAACCATCATCAACCAAATACGAAAACTGTCTTAACTTCTTGCAACTATAGGGGGTGCTGTTCCGCATTAGCATTTTTTGGTCTCCAAATTAAACTGCCTCGTGCTCAATTCTTGATCGTACAATATGCATATTATTGTTATTATTGGATAGAAAACACTTTCTAGTTTATATAGCCGTTGGAATTTTGTCTCTGAGTGGTACAGAACTACTTCTACAGCACTTTTCCTGACAGGGAGTCAGATTTCAGAAATTTTTACCCCTGATCTGGGGTCGGTTTTAAGGTGCCTGTAAATGCTATGGAGAAACCGACACTGCCTACGTCTTCCTCTGGGTGTCAGTACGTCATCACGCTTTGAATGGAGTCGATTGCACAATCAGAGCCACTATAAAACAAGAAAACGTGGAAGTACCGTCCTTTCCCTTCGCGCGTCTTACGCAAGATGGACATCGGACTTGCCTCCTTCCAAATGGTTGTTTAGCCAGTGATATTTCTCCGGTCATGTTTTTAGTCGTTATAGTTGTTAAAAACATCATAATGTAGTTAATTTGAACCGTTTTATAGCAATTTATATCCGTTTAGTGCGATTTTGAGGAATTTCTTTGTCGTGCACTTTGAAGCTTTGGTCACGTTTCGGGGTCTCGGTCGATGTTAGTGGACATTTCGAAGGACAGAGGACATCTATCGACCAAAAGAAGATTAGACCCAAGAAAGGATACATTGCCCAAGAATCTGATGGAAAATCACCTCATAGTAAGAAATATTTAATATGATAAATCGTTGTTCTGTCGAAATATTTTAAACGCATAATCCGCCATTTTGTTTGTTATCGCTTCACTTGGCGAACCCTGTATTGCACAGTAAGGATAATTTTAGAAATGTAAATCAGCGGTTGCATTAAGAACTAATTTGTCTTTCGATTCCTGTCAACCCTGTATTTTTTAGTCAAGTATATGATTAGCTTTCGATTAAACTAGATCACTCTGAAAGATGACGTCCGACATTTTGAGGCTTGATTTGCTAGTATTTTCATTGTATAACCACGGTTTTGTATGGCTAAATATGCACATTTTCGAACAAACTCTATATGTATGTTGTAAAATGATGTTACAGGAGTGTCATCGGAAGAATTCTGAGAAGGTTAGTGAAAAAATTAATATATTTTGGCGATGATTACGTTATAGCTCTCTTTGGCTTGAATCGATGCTCTGGTAACGTTTGCACATGTGGTATGCTAACTTATAGATTTATTGTGTTTTCGCTGTAAAACGCTTAGAAAATCTGAAATATTGTCTGAAATCACAAGATCTGGGTCTTTCCATTGCTATGCTTTGTCTATTCTTATGAAATGTTTTATGATGAGTAAATTGGTCATACACGTTGCTCTCTATAGTAATTCTAGTCGAGTTGTGATGGTCGGTGCAATTGTAAACTGTGATTTCTACCTGAAATATGCACTTTTTTCTAACAAAACCTATCCTATACCATAAATATGTTATCAGACTGTCATCTGATGAGGTTTTTTATTGGTTATTGGCTATCAATATCTTAGTTTAGCCGAATTGGTGATAGCTACTGGTGGAGAGAAAAAATGGTGGACAAAGAAATTGTGTATTTTGCTAACGTGTTTAGCTAATAGATTTACATATTGTGTCTTCCCTGTAAAACATTTTAAAAATCTGAAATGGTGGCTTTATTCACAAGATCTGTATCTTTCATCTGGTGTCTTGGACTTGTGATTTAATGATATTTAGATGCTACTATCTACTTGTGAAGCTATGCTATCTATGCTAATCAGTGTGTGGGGGGGGGGGGGGGTGATCCCGGACCCGGGGTAGAGGCTCGTGAAAGGTTAACCTTTCTAGAACCTCAACCCCGGATCCGGGATCACCCCCCCCCCCCCACACACTGATTAGCATAGATAGCATAGCTTCAGAAGTAGATAGTAGCATCTAAATATCATTAAATCACAAGTCCAAGACACCAGATGAAAGATACAGATCTTGTGAATAAAGCCACCATTTCAGATTTTTAAAATGTTTTACAGGGAAGACAAAATATGTAAATCTATTAGCTAAACACGTTAGCAAAATACACCACTATTCTAACTCCATCAGTTTCTTACTCCTTCAGGTGCTATCACCAATTCGGCTCAACTAAGATATTGATATCCACTAACCAAGAAAAAACCTCTTCAGATGACAGTCTGATAACATATTCATGGTATAGGATAGTTTTTGTTAGAAAAAAGTGCATATTTCAGGTAGAAATCACAGTTTACAATTGCACCGACCATCGCAAATCGACTAGAATTACTAGATAGAGCAACGTGTATGACCAATTTACTCATCATAAAACATTTCATAAGAATAGACAAAGCATAGCAATGGAAAGACCCAGATCTTGTGATTCCAGACAATATTTCAGATTTTCTAAGCGTTTTACAGCGAAAACACAATAAATCGATAAGTTAGCATACTACATGTGAAAACGTTACCAGAGCATCGATTCCAGCCAAAGAGCGCTATAACGTAATCACCGCCAAAAGATATTAATTTTTTCACTAACCTTCTCAGAATTCTTCCGATGACACTCCTGTAACATCATTTTACAACATACATATACAGTTTGTTCGAAAAGGTGCATATTTAGCCATACAAAACCGTGGTTACACAATAAAAATACTAGGAAATCAAGCCTCAATATGTCTGACGTCATCTATCAGAGTGATCTAGTTTAATTAAAAGCTAATCATATACTTGACTAAAAAATACAGGGTTGACAGGAATCGAAAGACAAATTAGTTCTTAATGCAACCGCTGATTTACATTTTTAAAATTATCCTTACTTTTCAATACAGGGTTGGCCAAGTGAAGCTACACCAAACAAAATGGCGATGTATGCGTTTAAAATATTTCGACAGAAACACGGTTTATCATATTAAATATTGCTTACTTTGAGCTGATCTTCCATCATATTCTTGGGCAATGTATCCTTTCTATGTTATAAACGTCTTTTGGTCGATAGATGTCCTCTGTCCTTCGAAATGTCCACTAACAACGACCGAGACCGCGAAACGTTCCCAAAGCTAGAAAGTGCACGACAAATAAATTCCTCAGAATCGCACTAAACGGATATAAATTGCTATAAAACGGTTAAAATTAACTACATTCTGATGTTTTTAACAACTATAACGACTGAAAACATGACCGGAGAAATATAGCTGGTTAGAAAACGATTTGGAACGAGACAGGTCCGATGGCCTTCACGCTTGAGGCGCACGTTGAGAAAGGGCGGTCTCTGTACATTTTGGTCATTTATAATGGCTGTGAACGTCCCATCGATTTCATTGAAAACGTGATGACGTACAGACACCCAGAGGAAGACGTAGGCAGTGTCGGTTTCTTCATAGCATTCACTGTGGCCTTATAAACAGACCCCAGATCAGAGGTAAAAATTTCTGAAATCTGAACCCTGTCATGAAAAGTGCTGTAAAAATTGTTCTGTACCACTCAGAGACAAAATTTCAACTCCTATAGAAACTATAGACTGTTTTCTATCCAATAATAACAATAATATGCATATTGTACGATCAAGAATTTAGCACGAGGCAGTTTAATTTGGAGACCCAAATATGCTAATGCGGAACAGCACCCCCTATAGTTGCAAGAAGTTAAGGGATCGGACCCTTTTTTCCCATTTTCACCTAAAATGACATACCCAAATCTGCCTATAGCTCACAACCTGAAGCAAGGATATGCATACTATAGATACCATTTGAAAGGAAACACTTTCAAGTTTGTGGAAATGTGAAATTAATGTAGGAGAATATAACACATTAGATCTGGTAATAGATAATACAAACAAAAAAACGTAATTTTTAGGTTCCATCGTCTTTGAAATGCAAGACAAAAGGCTATACTTTCAGATAGGAGTTTAGGTGTAATTTAGATTTTGACCACCAGATGGCTGCAGTTTGTGTGCAATGTTTCCGACTGGGAAGAATTACATTACTGCACAATATTTTGTATTAAGTCTGCCTGGAGTCTCCCCAAATGCGCCGAATTGGTCAATTGATACAATTTCAAGTACATAACTATAGAGAACATACACACAAGTTATGGTAATACATATTTTTAGTTTACACACTCCGAGGAATGTCATACACGATGGATCATTAGCTTATACATTAACTTTCACACATCTAGATGGCCGGGCGGGGTGGGTGTGGAGCCAGAGACAGCGACAGTCAAACTGTAGACCCCACTTCCTACATTTGTATATAAACATGAATTTGATCAAAATTATGCTACATTATATCTCTGGGACCCTCAGGATAACAAATCAGAGCAAGATTACTGAATGGAGGTACATTATTTACATTCAGAGGTGAATGTATCAAACCAGTTGCCGTGATAAAAGTTTTGTTGTTGTGCACTCTCCTCAAACAATAGCATGGTATTTTTTCACTGAAATAGAGACTGTAAATTGGACACTGCAGTTAGATCAGCAAGCATTTAAGCTTTCTGCCCATATAAGACATGCCTATGTCCCTGGAAAGTCATTTTTTGTCAGATTAGCAACAACTGTCCCGGTTTAGGGACACCCATCCCATAGAGGATAACTACATAAAATAGGTATGAATGTGTTCAATTATTATGTGATGTGCAGTCATATTATTAAGGTCCTGATTGGTCAACTAGCTTATTTGACGTGTATCATTTTTTTTTAACTTAAAGGCTCAAACGGCTTTCAATTCAAAAGATGGCTTAATTACCTTGACATGGGCCGGCTTCCCTCACATCTGTAGATGCTCTGCTGAGGAGAAGATGGCGGGCACAGTGGGTCCAACTGGAGGCGCCGGAGTCTCTCCTTCCGCCCCACCCCCACAAGCTAATTTTTCATTAGTTACGACAGTGTCGAGTTAAATCGCTGGCAGCCGGCGCTCACCACTGTAACAAAGATATTGGCAGAGGTATTACGTAAAATGGATTGCGAACTGCTCGTATTGACGGAACAAGTTAGTCAAAGACGACGGCTATTGATAAACATTAGTGTACATCTTCGTATCCTTAGTGGGATTTTCTTCAGAAGTAGAGCGCAGATCAGTTTCTACGACAGGATTATAACAGTGTTAGGCTAGTACGTAGTGACATAGTACATAACACTATGTCTTATTCTGATGGGAAATGAATGAACAACATTCACGGTAGTAGCAAACCATGGCTGTATCAGGATGTTAGACAGTGATGGGATGGTGATCACCTAGTTAGGCCAGCTGCATGGCCATGTGTTTCCCTCCATGCCAAATGCTTAGACCAAACAGCAGCTCACACAACAGCAGGCCTATCTCTCCTCTCCTCTCCAGCCAACCAGCCAGACCCTCTGACTCAATCCTATATTGTAGAGTTTGATCCCTCATTACCTGCCTTCACTTCAGAGTCCATCACGCTCTTTCATTGAGTGCCAACATCATACGTGGTTTCTATGGCATAGTTTCCACTGATTTGTTGGCAACAGTTGCCAATGGAAACGGTGCACTTTGTGGCTTTGATAAGGCATCTTTTTGAGGGATATCTGTGTGTGTGTGTGTGTGTGTGTGTGTGTGTGTGTGTGTGTGTGTGTGTGTGTGTGTGTGTGTGTGTGTGTGTGTGTGTGTGTGTGTGTGTGTGTGTGTGTGTGTGTGTGTGTATGTATGTGTGTGTGTGTGTGTGTGTGTGTGTGTGTGTGTGTGTGTGTGTGTGTGTGTGTGTGTGTGTGTGTGTGTGTGTGTGTGTGTGTGTGTGTTTGAGAAAGTATATCAGTGTCTATTGTTATGTACAAAAGTCTTTAACTGAAATAATCCATCATCTTTATCCACGAACCACAAACAAATTCAGCTTCTCTCTGAGAATTGATAAATCCATAAAAAAAAGAGAAAGGTCAGTCATTCACTTCAAGGTGATACACATGTACTCTGGTCGTTTATTTCTAGCATATTCTTCGGACTTGCCTTGGACTCATTCTGTGTTTATTTGTTGTTGTTTTTAAAGTTCACCTTCACAGATGGAATAAGAGGGAAAAAAGGAGACAAAATTCGAATCAGATTTACAGAGAACAGAAGTAGTAATCAGCAGCCAGCAGCCAGCATACACACACACACACACACACACACACACACACACACACACACACACACACACACACACACACACACACACACACACACACACACACACACACACACACACACACACACACACATACACACACACACACACACACACACACACACACACACACACACACACACGCGTAGCCTTGGTACTGTAAGTTTGCTAATTAACACTTCATACAATTTGCACATTTTCCAAGCAGTCTGTTCTGTTCTCGTCCTAGGATAATGGCGCCTGGCGGTTTTTCAGTTAATACATGTAAAAAAGCAATATGGCCCTTTCTCCCCCTCTCTGAGATGTGTAGGTCACCAGGTGTCCACCAGGTTCCACGATTCTGTGTTACTGCATTCATTAAATCACTAGAACAGATGCTTGTCGTCGTTACCATGTGCGACTTGGCCACTGTGCCACACTAGACGGCTCCCTGTACAGTAATGTACAGTACACTGTCGCAACAAAGACACATCCACCCCCGTGCCAGCATCGGCCATGTGGCAGGAGGTACTATGGTATCTAATTTAGCGGGCTGCAGTTATCTGAGCTAGTATGTGAAGGAGACGTGACCAGGTTTACAAGGCAGGTAAACTTACATACATTAAATTCCACATGACACAGAGACATGAATTACGGTCGACCTTGAAGGATTGTTTGCCACCTTTCTAGATTAGATACGTGTCCTGTGCCACCAACAGCATGCGTGTGGGTGACACGACACAACTCGTAATGGTAAAGGGTGTGTCTAGGCATTAGCATGGAGCAGTGTTACCTGTTTTTGTGCAGCATGTGGCATACACTGGTATTAATGTCGACACAGTGATAAACGTTAAAAGGTACGCTCCTCCTCCTCTTCTGTTCCTTCCTTCCTCCTCCTCAGTCTTCGTTTTCTCTCCAAGAGGAGTGGAGGTACTAGATAACATGTAAATGGATGGAGCTCTTTGTGGCCCCTAACAGAACATAAATGATCCACGGTGACAGAGACAGATACAGGACACGGGAAACAGGACAGCCTGATTGAATGGTAAAGCTGAGGATGGAAAGAAATGGCTGGTACTCCGTTAGAGGGGTGGGGCCAATCTCAAAGGATGGTAGGGAGAGCCATTTATTGCTGCCCTGACCAATCACACTCAAGATCCACCTAGCTGTTCCGGTCCCACTCGAGACTCTGCCGAGTCCCTAACCACCGGAAGTTCTGCTTTTCAGGGAAAATGGAAAGAAAACCTGTGACGCAACTTCCACTTTTTTGGGACGTTACCAAGGCGACACTCCATTTTACCTCCATATTTACTGGGTTGTTATAAACAGAGCGGTAGAGAACCTCCTCCTCCATATTTACTGGGTTGTTATAAACAGAGCGGTAGAGAACCTCCTCCTCCATATTTACTGGGTTGTTATAAACAGAGCGGTAGAGAACCTCCTCCTCCATATTTACTGGGTTGTTATAAACAGAGCGGTAGAGAACCTCCTCCTCCATATTTACTGGGTTGTTATAAACAGAGCGGTAGAGAACCTCCTCCTCCATATTTACTGGGTTGTTATAAACAGAGCGGTAGAGAACCTCCTCCTCCATATTTACTGGGTTGTTATAAACAGAGCGGTAGAGAACCTCCTCCTCCATATTTACTGGGTTGTTATAAACAGAGCGGTAGAGAACCTCCTCCTCCATATTTACTGGGTTGCTATAAACAGAGCGGTAGAGAACCTCCTCCTCCATATTTACTGGGTTGTTATAAACAGAGCGGTAGAGAACCTCCTCCTCTATATTTACTGGGTTGTTATAAACAGAGCGGTAGAGAACCTCCTCCTCCATATTTACTGGGGGTTGCTATAAACAGAGCGGTAGAGAACCTCCTCCTCCATATTTACTGGGTTGTTATAAACAGAGCGGTAGAGAACCTCCTCCTCCATATTTACTGGGTTGTTATAAACAGAGCGGTAGAGAACCTCCTCCTCCATATTTACTGGGTTGTTATAAACACTGCGGTAGAGAACCTCCTCCTCCATATTTACTGGGTTGTTATAAACAGAGCGGTAGAGAACCTCCTCCTCCATATTTACTGGGTTGTTATAAACAGAGTGGTAGAGAACCTCCTCCTCCATATTTACTGGGTTGTTATAAACAGAGCGGTACAGAACCTCCTCCTCCATATTTACTGGGTTGTTATAAACAGAGCGGTAGAGAACCTCCTCATCCATATTTACTGGGTTGTTATAAACAGAGCGGTAGAGAACCTCCTCCTCTATATTTACTGGGTTGTTATAAACAGAGCGGTAGAGAACCTCCTCCTCCATATTTACTGGGTTGTTATAAACAGAGCGGTAGAGAACCTCCTCCTCCATATTTACTGGGTTGCTATAAACAGAGTGGTAGAGAACCTCCTCCTCCATATTTACTGGGTTGTTATAAACAGAGCGGTAGAGAACCTCCTCCTCCATATTTACTGGGGGTTGTTAAAAACAGTGTGGTAGAGAACCTCCTCCTCCATATTTACTGGGTTGTTATAAACAGTGTGGTAGAGAACCTCCTCCTCCATATTTACTGGGGGTTGTTATAAACAGAGCGGTAGAGAACCTCCTCCTCCATATTTACTGGGTTGTTATAAACAGAGCGGTAGAGAACCTCCTCCTCCATATTTACTGGGGGTTGTTATAAACAGAGTGGTAGAGAACCTCCTCCTCCATATTTACTGGGTTGTTATAAACAGTGTGGTAGAGAACCTCCTCCTCCATATTTACTGGGTTGTTATAAACAGAGCGGTAGAGAACCTCCTCCTCCATATTTACTGGGTTGTTATAAACAGAGCGGTAGAGAACCTCCTCCTCCATATTTACTGGGGGTTGTTATAAACAGAGTGGTAGAGAACCTCCTCCTCCATATTTACTGGGTTGTTATAAACAGAGCGTTAGAGAACCTCCTCCTCCATATTTACTGGGGGTTGTTATAAACAGAGCCGTAGAGAACCTCCTCCTCCATATTTACTGGGTTGTTATAAACAGAGCGGTAGAGAACCTCCTCCTCCATATTTACTGGGTTGTTATAAACAGAGCGGTAGAGAACCTCCTCCTCCATATTTACTGGGTTGTTATAAACAGAGCGGTAGAGAACCTCCTCCTCCATATTTACTGGGGGTTGTTATAAACAGAGCGGTAGAGAACCTCCTCCTCCATATTTACTGGGTTGTTATAAACAGAGCGGTAGAGAACCTCCTCCTCCATATTTACTGGGTTGTTATAAACAGAGCGGTAGAGAACCTCCTCCTCCATATTTACTGGGTTGTTATAAACAGAGCGGTAGAGAACCTCCTCCTCCATATTTACTGGGTTGTTATAAACAGAGCGGTAGAGAACCTCCTCCTCCATTTTTACTGGGTTGTTATAAACAGAGCGGTAGAGAACCTCCTCCTCCATATTTACTGGGCTGTTATAAACAGAGCGGTAGAGAACCTCCTCCTCCATATTTACTGGGTTGTTATAAACAGAGCGGTAGAGAACCTCCTCCTCCATATTTACTGGGTTGTTATAAACAGAGCGGTAGAGAACCTCCTCCTCCATATTTACTGGGGGTTGCTATAAACAGAGCGGTAGAGAACCTCCTCCTCCATATTTACTGGGTTGTTATAAACAGAGCGTTAGAGAACCTCCTCCTCCATATTTACTGGGGGTTGTTATAAACAGAGCGGTAGAGAACCTCCTCCTCCATATTTACTGGGTTGTTATAAACAGAGCAGTAGAGAACCTCCTCCTCCATATTTACTGGGTTGTTATAAACAGAGCGGTAGAGAACCTCCTCCTCCATATTTACTGGAGGTTGTTATAAACAGAGCGGTAGAGAACCTCCTCCTCCATATTTACTGGAGGTTGTTATAAACAGAGCGGTAGAGAACCTCCTCCTCCATATTTACTGGGTTGTTATAAACAGAGCGGTAGAGAACCTCCTCCTCCATATTTACTGGGTTGTTATAAACAGAGCGTTAGAGAACCTCCTCCTCCATATTTACTGGGTTGTTATAAACAGAGCGGTAGAGAACCTCCTCCTCTATATTTACTGGGTTGTTATAAACAGAGCGGTAGAGAACCTCCTCCTCCATATTTACTGGGTTGTTATAAACAGAGCGGTAGAGAACCTCCTCCTCCATATTTACTGGGGGTTGTTATAAACAGAGTGGTAGAGAACCTCCTCCTCCATATTTACTGGGTTGTTATAAACAGAGCGGTAGAGAACCTCCTCCTCCATATTTACTGGGGGTTGTTATAAACAGAGTGGTAGAGAACCTCCTCCTCCATATTTACTGGGTTGTTATAAACAGAGCGGTAGAGAACCTCCTCCTCCATATTTACTGGGGGTTGTTATAAACAGAGCGGTAGAGAACCTCCTCCTCCATATTTACTGGGTTGTTATAAACAGAGCGGTAGAGAACCTCCTCCTCCATATTTACTGGGTTGTTATAAACAGAGCGGTAGAGAACCTCCTCCTCCATATTTACTGGGTTGTTATAAACAGAGCGTTAGAGAACCTCCTCCTCCATATTTACTGGGGGTTGTTATAAACAGAGCGGTAGAGAACCTCCTCCTCCATATTTACTGGGTTGTTATAAACAGAGCGGTAGAGAACCTCCTCCTCCATATTTACTGGGTTGTTATAAACAGAGCGGTAGAGAACCTCCTCCTCCATATTTACTGGGTTGTTATAAACAGAGCGGTAGAGAACCTCCTCCTCCATATTTACTGGGTTGTTATAAACAGAGCGGTAGAGAACCTCCTCCTCCATATTTACTGGGTTGTTATAAACAGAGCGGTAGAGAACCTCCTCCTCCATATTTACTGGGTTGTTATAAACAGAGCGGTAGAGAACCTCCTCCTCCATATTTACTGGGTTCTTATAAACAGAGCGGTAGAGAACCTCCTCCTCCATATTTACTGGGTTGCTATAAACAGAGCGGTAGAGAACCTCCTCCTCCATATTTACTGGGTTGTTATAAACAGAGCGGTAGAGAACCTCCTCCTCCATATTTACTGGGTTGTTATAAACAGAGCGGTAGAGAACCTCCTCCTCCATATTTACTGGGTTGTTATAAACAGAGTGGTAGAGAACCTCCTCCTCCATATTTACTGGGTTGTTATAAACAGAGCGGTAGAGAACCTCCTCCTCCATATTTACTGGGTTGTTATAAACAGAGCGGTAGAGAACCTCCTCCTCCATATTTACTGGGTTGTTATAAACAGAGCGGTAAAGAAACTCCTCCTCCATATTTACTGGGTTGTTATAAACAGAGCGGTAGAGAACCTCCTCCTCTATATTTACTGGGTTGTTATAAACAGAGCGGTAGAGAACCTCCTCCTCCATATTTACTGGGGGTTGCTATAAACAGAGCGGTAGAGAACCTCCTCCTCCATATTTACTGGGTTGTTATAAACAGAGCGGTAGAGAACCTCCTCCTCCATATTTACTGGGTTGTTATAAACAGAGCGGTAGAGAACCTCCTCCTCCATATTTACTGGGTTGTTATAAACACTGCGGTAGAGAACCTCCTCCTCCATATTTACTGGGTTGTTATAAACAGAGCGGTAGAGAACCTCCTCCTCCATATTTACTGGGTTGTTATAAACAGAGTGGTAGAGAACCTCCTCCTCCATATTTACTGGGTTGTTATAAACAGAGCGGTACAGAACCTCCTCCTCCATATTTACTGGGTTGTTATAAACAGAGCGGTAGAGAACCTCCTCCTCCATATTTACTGGGTTGTTATAAACAGAGCGGTAGAGAACCTCCTCCTCTATATTTACTGGGTTGTTATAAACAGAGCGGTAGAGAACCTCCTCCTCCATATTTACTGGGTTGTTATAAACAGAGCGGTAGAGAACCTCCTCCTCCATATTTACTGGGTTGCTATAAACAGAGTGGTAGAGAACCTCCTCCTCCATATTTACTGGGTTGTTATAAACAGAGCGGTAGAGAACCTCCTCCTCCATATTTACTGGGGGTTGTTAAAAACAGTGTGGTAGAGAACCTCCTCCTCCATATTTACTGGGTTGTTATAAACAGTGTGGTAGAGAACCTCCTCCTCCATATTTACTGGGGGTTGTTATAAACAGAGCGGTAGAGAACCTCCTCCTCCATATTTACTGGGTTGTTATAAACAGAGCGGTAGAGAACCTCCTCCTCCATATTTACTGGGGGTTGTTATAAACAGAGTGGTAGAGAACCTCCTCCTCCATATTTACTGGGTTGTTATAAACAGTGTGGTAGAGAACCTCCTCCTCCATATTTACTGGGTTGTTATAAACAGAGCGGTAGAGAACCTCCTCCTCCATATTTACTGGGTTGTTATAAACAGAGCGGTAGAGAACCTCCTCCTCCATATTTACTGGGGGTTGTTATAAACAGAGTGGTAGAGAACCTCCTCCTCCATATTTACTGGGTTGTTATAAACAGAGCGTTAGAGAACCTCCTCCTCCATATTTACTGGGGGTTGTTATAAACAGAGCCGTAGAGAACCTCCTCCTCCATATTTACTGGGTTGTTATAAACAGAGCGGTAGAGAACCTCCTCCTCCATATTTACTGGGTTGTTATAAACAGAGCGGTAGAGAACCTCCTCCTCCATATTTACTGGGTTGTTATAAACAGAGCGGTAGAGAACCTCCTCCTCCATATTTACTGGGGGTTGTTATAAACAGAGCGGTAGAGAACCTCCTCCTCCATATTTACTGGGTTGTTATAAACAGAGCGGTAGAGAACCTCCTCCTCCATATTTACTGGGTTGTTATAAACAGAGCGGTAGAGAACCTCCTCCTCCATATTTACTGGGTTGTTATAAACAGAGCGGTAGAGAACCTCCTCCTCCATATTTACTGGGTTGTTATAAACAGAGCGGTAGAGAACCTCCTCCTCCATTTTTACTGGGTTGTTATAAACAGAGCGGTAGAGAACCTCCTCCTCCATATTTACTGGGCTGTTATAAACAGAGCGGTAGAGAACCTCCTCCTCCATATTTACTGGGTTGTTATAAACAGAGCGGTAGAGAACCTCCTCCTCCATATTTACTGGGTTGTTATAAACAGAGCGGTAGAGAACCTCCTCCTCCATATTTACTGGAGGTTGTTATAAACAGAGCGGTAGAGAACCTCCTCCTCCATATTTACTGGAGGTTGTTATAAACAGAGCGGTAGAGAACCTCCTCCTCCATATTTACTGGGTTGTTATAAACAGAGCGGTAGAGAACCTCCTCCTCCATATTTACTGGGTTGTTATAAACAGAGCGTTAGAGAACCTCCTCCTCCATATTTACTGGGTTGTTATAAACAGAGCGGTAGAGAACCTCCTCCTCTATATTTACTGGGTTGTTATAAACAGAGCGGTAGAGAACCTCCTCCTCCATATTTACTGGGTTGTTATAAACAGAGCGGTAGAGAACCTCCTCCTCCATATTTACTGGGGGTTGTTATAAACAGAGTGGTAGAGAACCTCCTCCTCCATATTTACTGGGTTGTTATAAACAGAGCGGTAGAGAACCTCCTCCTCCATATTTACTGGGGGTTGTTATAAACAGAGTGGTAGAGAACCTCCTCCTCCATATTTACTGGGTTGTTATAAACAGAGCGGTAGAGAACCTCCTCCTCCATATTTACTGGGGGTTGTTATAAACAGAGCGGTAGAGAACCTCCTCCTCCATATTTACTGGGTTGTTATAAACAGAGCGGTAGAGAACCTCCTCCTCCATATTTACTGGGTTGTTATAAACAGAGCGGTAGAGAACCTCCTCCTCCATATTTACTGGGTTGTTATAAACAGAGCGTTAGAGAACCTCCTCCTCCATATTTACTGGGGGTTGTTATAAACAGAGCGGTAGAGAACCTCCTCCTCCATATTTACTGGGTTGTTATAAACAGAGCGGTAGAGAACCTCCTCCTCCATATTTACTGGGTTGTTATAAACAGAGCGGTAGAGAACCTCCTCCTCCATATTTACTGGGTTGTTATAAACAGAGCGGTAGAGAACCTCCTCCTCCATATTTACTGGGTTGTTATAAACAGAGCGGTAGAGAACCTCCTCCTCCATATTTACTGGGTTGTTATAAACAGAGCGGTAGAGAACCTCCTCCTCCATATTTACTGGGTTGTTATAAACAGAGCGGTAGAGAACCTCCTCCTCCATATTTACTGGGTTCTTATAAACAGAGCGGTAGAGAACCTCCTCCTCCATATTTACTGGGGGTTGCTATAAACAGAGCGGTAGAGAACCTCCTCCTCCATATTTACTGGGTTGTTATAAACAGAGCGGTAGAGAACCTCCTCCTCCATATTTACTGGGTTGTTATAAACAGAGCGGTAGAGAACCTCCTCCTCCATATTTACTGGGTTGTTATAAACAGAGCGGTAGAGAACCTCCTCCTCCATATTTACTGGAGGTTGTTATAAACAGAGCGGTAGAGAACCTCCTCCTCCATATTTACTGGAGGTTGTTATAAACAGAGTGGTAGAGAACCTCCTCCTCCATATTTACTGGGTTGTTATAAACAGTGTGGTAGAGAACCTCCTCCTCCATATTTACTGGGTTGTTATAAACAGAGCGGTAGAGAACCTCCTCCTCCATATTTACTGGGTTGTTATAAACAGAGCGGTAGAGAACCTCCTCCTCCATATTTACTGGGGGTTGTTATAAACAGAGTGGTAGAGAACCTCCTCCTCCATATTTACTGGGTTGTTATAAACAGAGCGTTAGAGAACCTCCTCCTCCATATTTACTGGGGGTTGTTATAAACAGAGCGGTAGAGAACCTCCTCCTCCATATTTACTGGGTTGTTATAAACAGAGCGGTAGAGAACCTCCTCCTCCATATTTACTGGGTTGTTATAAACAGAGCGGTAGAGAACCTCCTCCTCCATATTTACTGGGTTGTTATAAACAGAGCGGTAGAGAACCTCCTCCTCCATATTTACTGGGGGTTGTTATAAACAGAGCGGTAGAGAACCTCCTCCTCCATATTTACTGGGTTGTTATAAACAGAGCGGTAGAGAACCTCCTCCTCCATATTTACTGGGTTGTTATAAACAGAGCGGTAGAGAACCTCCTCCTCCATATTTACTGGGTTGTTATAAACAGAGCGGTAGAGAACCTCCTCCTCCATATTTACTGGGTTGTTATAAACAGAGCGGTAGAGAACCTCCTCCTCCATATTTACTGGGTTGTTATAAACAGAGCGGTAGAGAACCTCCTCCTCCATATTTACTGGGCTGTTATAAACAGAGCGGTAGAGAACCTCCTCCTCCATATTTACTGGGTTGTTATAAACAGAGCGGTAGAGAACCTCCTCCTCCATATTTACTGGGTTGTTATAAACAGAGCGGTAGAGAACCTCCTCCTCCATATTTACTGGGGGTTGCTATAAACAGAGCGGTAGAGAACCTCCTCCTCCATATTTACTGGGTTGTTATAAACAGAGCGGTAGAGAACCTCCTCCTCCATATTTACTGGGGGTTGTTATAAACAGAGCGGTAGAGAACCTCCTCCTCCATATTTACTGGGTTGTTATAAACAGAGCGGTAGAGAACCTCCTCCTCCATATTTACTGGGTTGTTATAAACAGAGCGGTAGAGAACCTCCTCCTCCATATTTACTGGAGGTTGTTATAAACAGAGCGGTAGAGAACCTCCTCCTACATATTTACTGGAGGTTGTTATAAACAGAGCGGTAGAGAACCTCCTCCTCCATATTTACTGGGTTGTTATAAACAGAGCGGTAGAGAACCTCCTCCTCCATATTTACTGGGTTGTTATAAACAGAGCGGTAGAGAACCTCCTCCTCCATATTTACTGGGTTGTTATAAACAGAGCGGTAGAGAACCTCCTCCTCTATATTTACTGGGTTGTTATAAACAGAGCGGTAGAGAACCTCCTCCTCCATATTTACTGGGTTGTTATAAACAGAGCGGTAGAGAACCTCCTCCTCCATATTTACTGGGGGTTGTTATAAACAGAGTGGTAGAGAACCTCCTCCTCCATATTTACTGGGTTGTTATAAACAGAGCGGTAGAGAACCTCCTCCTCCATATTTACTGGGGGTTGTTATAAACAGAGCGGTAGAGATCCTCCTCCTCCATATTTACTGGGTTGTTATAAACAGAGCGGTAGAGAACCTCCTCCTCCATATTTACTGGGTTGTTATAAACAGAGCGGTAGAGAACCTCCTCCTCCATATTTACTGGGTTGTTATAAACAGAGCGTTAGAGAACCTCCTCCTCCATATTTACTGGGGGTTGTTATAAACAGAGCGGTAGAGAACCTCCTCCTCCATATTTACTGGGTTGTTATAAACAGAGCGGTAGAGAACCTCCTCCTCCATATTTACTGGGTTGTTATAAACAGAGCGGTAGAGAACCTCCTCCTCCATATTTACTGGGTTGTTATAAACAGAGCGGTAGAGAACCTCCTCCTCCATATTTACTGGGTTGTTATAAACAGAGCGGTAGAGAACCTCCTCCTCCATATTTACTGGGTTGTTATAAACAGAGCGGTAGAGAACCTCCTCCTCCATATTTACTGGGTTGTTATAAACAGAGCGGTAGAGAACCTCCTCCTCCATATTTACTGGGTTGTTATAAACAGAGCGGTAGAGAACCTCCTCCTCCATATTTACTGGGTTGTTATAAACAGAGCGTTAGAGAACCTCCTCCTCCATATTTACTGGGGGTTGCTATAAACAGAGCGGTAGAGAACCTCCTCCTCCATATTTACTGGGTTGTTATAAACAGAGCGGTAGAGAACCTCCTCCTCCATATTTACTGGGGGTTGTTATAAACAGAGCGGTAGAGAACCTCCTCCTCCATATTTACTGGGTTGTTATAAACAGAGCGGTAGAGAACCTCCTCCATATTTACTGGGTTGTTATAAACAGAGCGGTAGAGAACCTCCTCCATATTTACTGGGTTGTTATAAACAGAGCGGTAGAGAACCTCCTCCTCCATATTTACTGGAGGTTGTTATAAACAGAGCGGTAGAGAACCTCCTCCTCCATATTTACTGGGTTGTTATAAACAGAGCAGTAGAGAACCTCCTCCTCCATATTTACTGGGTTGTTATAAACAGAGCGGTAGAGAACCTCCTCCTCCATATTTACTGGAGGTTGTTATAAACAGAGCGGTAGAGAACCTCCTCCTCCATATTTACTGGAGGTTGTTATAAACAGAGCGGTAGAGAACCTCCTCCTCCATATTTACTGGAGGTTGTTATAAACAGAGCGGTAGAGAACCTCCTCCTCCATATTTACTGGAGGTTGTTATAAACAGAGCGGTAGAGAACCTCCTCCTCCATATTTACTGGAGGTTGTTATAAACAGAGCGGTAGAGAACCTCCTCCTCCATATTTACTGGAGGTTGTTATAAACACTGCGGTAGAGAACCTCCTCCGACAGTATATTTTCTTGTCGTCAAGACCAGTTTGTAAGGGATCGAGTTTCAGGCGATTCTTTTACGCCGGCTATGTTAGGTTAGTCCCACTCAGAAGGCAGCAAGGGTCGTTCCTGTCTCTCTACTGGAGCAGGGAAGAGGGGACAGATGGTGGGTTCTCTACCTGATAATGTGACGGTACATTTTTTTAACACTGGATAAGAGGTTGTGCTTTCTTTACCTATGCTGAGCTGTGTTCAATACATCTTTTTCAGATATAGCTGTGATGTATGACTTACAAAAATGTATAATAAATCTGTCTTAACCATATAACCTCGATAAGTATGAAAGTTGCTTTCAGGTGTGCTCCCTCTGCGGCCTCCAGGTCACCAGGCTGCTCGTTAGGGCGCACACCTGTCACCAGCGTTAACGCGCGTAATGACACTCACCTGGACTGCATCACCTCTTTGATTACCTGGCCTTTATGTGTCACTCCCTTTGGTTTCTTCCCCAGTCGTCATTGTTGCTGTTTCATGTCAGTGCGCTGTTTGTGTTTTTTTTGTTTTGTTTCATTTATTAATTAAATGTATTCACTTCCTGAACTTGCTTCCTGCCTCTCAGCATACATCGTTACAGTTGCAATGGCTTCGGCGGTATTTAATAACATCAAACATTAAAAGGCGCTGATATTATTAGAGGGAAAATATAATGCTGATAATATTTCAGGGCCTGCATGTTCTCACCAAGCATCTTGATTATGATATCACGAAGTTTTCAATGAGAACACTTTGGGATCTGCTCTCATGTACGCTATAATACCTTCATGAGGGTGGCTTTAGTGGAGCTAGTTCGTCAGCTACCCACTGAAGGACCTACGCTTGATTATACTTGTGTATGCATACGGTGACCATTTTTTCCTTGGACGACAGTAATAATCCCTTGATGTGTGTTTAGTAGTTGTAATATATGTTGAGACTTGAAGTTATGTTTGACCTTGGCATTGTACACTTCATACTTCCACTGCTTTTTCATTGAAACTGTATTTACCCAATAGGCAAGTCAGTTAAGATCAAATTCTTATTTTACAATGACGGCCTACCCCGGCCAAACCCGGGCCAATTGTGCACCGCCCTAAGGGACTCCCCATCACAGTCGGTTGTGATACAGCCTGGAATTGAACCAGGGTCCGTAGTGACACCTCGAGCACTGAGAAGCAGTGTCTTAGACCGCTGTGCTACTCGGGAGCCCAGTGCTTTTGCAGTTCTGAATTTGTAGTAGACTCGTACATACTCACCGTATTCTAATTAATTTGACTTACAAAGTAAGTGTGTCTAAAGTTTCCCACTTGCACAATTTAAAAAATATATATATTCTAGCTTTATAACTCTTGTAAGCAGAATTGACTATATACTCAAATGTTTCAATTGAGAAGTGTTTGCATATATGTCCCTTTGATATCCTTATCTCACTGTAATAAATAGTCTGTTGATATTTAATTACTATTTAATAGAAAATCATATAATTAAATGGAAGTAGGTGGGTATCCCTTGAGCTGTTAGTGATTTGATAGCCATAGCACCATGTGCTCACATTTAATTTGTCTCTCTAGATTTTTTTTCTTCACATTCTTCCTTTTAAAAAATGTATTTGTCTGTTTTTTGGGGGGTGGTTCTGTAAAATGGATTTTGACGCCAATCTCTTCCTGCCATAACAGACGTGCAGACTAGCTATGAATTTATACAGTTCCTTAGAGGAGCATTTGGGCTTTGTCCTGGAAATGTGTTAACAGCTACAGAGGAATATCAATTAGATCCATGATCCGCATCAAGAAAAGAAGCGACACTGTTCCCCGTTGCTGCTTCTATTATCAATTTCAACTGCAACACCAAGCCTTTGTGCTCTGCTCTGCTCTTCAGGTGCACTGTTATTTTTATTAACTGTTTTGTTAAACATACCGATGCCGTTCTCTCTCCCTCTCCCCTCTGCCTGATCCATCAAGGCTCCATGCAAACACTTATAACTCTCATGCAAATTGCTCCTGCCATTTCTATCACTATTGTTCACAGTCTGCATAATTCTGCATAACTCTGTGTTTGGTTGCCCTGGGAACTAATGATTATTTCTACCACTTTGTTGAACTTGGCAGAGATTTCTTTTCAGAGATTTTCTACCACAGAGACTTTAAAGAGGCTGGTGTCTCCAATGCTTTAGGAAGAATTTGCTTCAACAATACCCAATTATTCATAGCTGTTCTTAATTATTTTGACATGTGTGTGTGTGTGTGTGTGTGTGTGTGTGTGTGTGTGTGTGTGTGTGTGTGTGTGTGTGTGTGTGTGTGTGTGTGTGTGTGTGTGTGTGTGTGTGTGTGTGTGTGTGTGTGTGTTGAAATGTGCATTGAATGTGTGTTGTGGTGAGAAGCCCTATTTTATTGAACCACCAGCTGCGTACACAGTGTTCTATTGCGAACTAACATCAGTTCAGACCACATTGAGCAGCAAGTAGACCAGCAAGTATCAGTCTGAGGGAAGCAAAACTGAACCATATATGAGAGGACCAGATGTTCTGGAAGACGATGTGATCCAACCCTCCTTAGCCAGTTTGAAAGGCTAGTTATGGCTCACATCAACACCATCATCCCAAACACCCTGGACCCACTCCAATTTGAATATCGCCCCAACAGATCCACAGTTGAGGCAATCTCTATTGCACTCTACACTGCCCTCACCCACCAAATGAATACCTTATGTAAGAATGCTGTTCATTGATTACAGGTCAGCATTCAACACCATAGTACCCTACAAGCTCATTACCAAACTCAGGACCCTGGAAGTGAACACCACCAAGCCATTAAGACTGCTAAACAAGACTGCTTAACAAACAAGACTGCTAAACAAACAAGACTGCGAAATATCTCCTCAAATGGCTACCTGGACTACTTGCATTGAGCCTCAATGCACCACACACATACACACACAAACACACACAACATACGCCCACACACGCACACACACGCACACACACGCACGCACACACATACTGTACGTACAGAAGCCACACACACACAGACACACGTTCACACACGCTGCTGTTACTGTTTGTTAGCTATCCTGTTGCCAAGTCACTTCTCCCTTACCTACAGTATATGTACAGGGCATTCAAAAATTATTCCCGACACTTGACTTTTTCCAGATTTTTGTTTACGTTACAGACATATTCTAAAATTGATTAAATTTAAAAAAAATCCTCATCAATCTACATACAATAGCCCATAATGACAAAGTGAAAATAGGTTTCTTTTCATTTTAGCAAATGTATTAAAATTCAAAAATACCTTATTTACATAAGTATTCAGACCTTTTGCTATGAGACTTGAAATTGACATAGCCATGTTATTACCTCATACCCCTCCACATCCACTCTGTACTGGTCCTCTATATAGCCATGTTATTACCTCATACCCCTCCACATCCACTGGTACTCTATATAACCATGTTATGACCTCATACCCCTCCACATCCACTGGTACTCTATATAACCATGTTATTACCTCATACCCCTCCACATCCACTCTGTACTGGTACTCTATATAACCATGTTATTACCTCATAACCCTCCACATCCACTCTGTACTGGTACTCTATATAACCATGTTATGTTTACTCTTTATTGTAATTCTTTATTCACTGTGTATTTATTCCTAGTTTCACTATTTCTATTTTGCATCTTTATTTTTTTAAATCTTTAACTTTGTTGGAAAATGACCCATAATGCATTTCACTGTTAGTCTACACGTTTTGTTTACAAAACATTGCTTTGATTGAATATATGCCTAACAGCCCTTGATAGTATTTATAGTAACAATACTAAACTACTACCTATATTGACTCAGGCTGACTGTCTGGGAGGTACTCTAAACAATACCACAGTGGTTCATAGGTCTGGTTTTCTTACAGATTAAAACATTATCCCAGTGTTGACAGGAAGGCCCTATTCTGGGGCTTTCTTCAAACAGCCAGCCACATGAGCAGAGACGCTTGGCCTCACCGGGTGGACATCCACAGTGACTATGGCCCAATAAATCCTGATGCCTTTCAAACCCCAGCAACGGCAAGGGCATAAATCTCCTAACGTAGAGGCGGGCTTTGACACCGAGGCCGACGACGGTTTATTTAGTTAACTGTTGCAGTGTGGGCTGTTGCAGTGTGGGCTGTTGCAGTGTGGGCTGTTGCAGTGTGGGCTGTTGCAGTGTGGGCTGTTGCAGTGTGGGCTGCGAAGACGTAGGCTTCCTCAGTCAAACACGGGCACTATGTGACTGGTGGATTTGCACTGTTTCAGCTTTATTGAGGGTAATAATCATATTTTCACTACATATTCAAAGGCATTTACAAAACTCATCAAGCAGATAAGGTCGGCGCTCTCTTGACTTCCAGTCAGTGATCATTTATATATCATTCCACGTGGACAGTATATTCCTCCGCCAGCAGGAAGCACGTCAGCCACTTTTATAATACAACATATAGAGATACTGCATTATTCTTCTCTGAGTGCCTGGCTACTTCTCTACCCCATGCTGAGAGAAAATAAGGGGCTTCGCCTCGCTCTCCTCCAGAAGAGACCGGCTCCCGAAGCTATTGTTCCTTCTCCAGCCCATCTTAATAAGGTTCCTTTGATTCCATATGAATAGAAAGGGACTCAGTTGTGGTGTGTTACTCCTAATGCATCCTCCTCCAGAGGCTCTTAGTATTGATCCAGTCCTCTCAGAAGCCGCGCTGCTTGATCCACAGCACAGTGTGGGTTATTATGAGATAATCAGCCAAGCAACAAACTCTAAAGGAACGGGTTGTTCTATATTACATCGTCGAGCAAAGGTCGTCGAGCAAGGTCGTCGAGCGAAGGTCGTCGAGCAAAGGTCGTCGAGCAAAGGTCGTCGAGCAAAGGTCGTCGAGCAAAGGTCGTCGAGCAAGGACGTCGAGCAAGGTCGTCGAGCACCTGGCGGCTAGCAAATATCATGCTAAATGTGAGACAAACAGCCAAATGACATTTGTAGAACAGGAGCGCTCCTGAGGGGTTGGCATTATATAGCCCTAAAGGATGTATTTCCTGTCTATATATTTAGGCCAACCTCCGTGAGTACAGTCATCCAGAAGAGATCTTAGAGGTGCCTTACAGTTACAAGGGGCTTGAATTCCCTAAATCATTGTCAGCCTAAGAGGTAGCTGGGCTGACAGAGTAATGTTTGTTTTTCATCTGTGTGTGTGTTGATCTTGGCCGTGGAGTCCGAGGACGTGGCAGCGGGCCAGGGTGGGAGCTGATAGGCAGGGGGTACGGGGGGGGGGGAGCAAGGCTCCTGGTGTGTCATGAGTGTGTGGTTGTAGGTGGGGGCTGCCCTGTGAAGCAGCATGCTGGAAAGACATCACAACAGGCACACACACACATACAGTACATACACAAAAGCACACACACACACACACTTGTTGGTCTCTGTGCTAGCAGACAGTGAGATACACACAGAGAGGCGGGTGGCTAATCCAACAGTAGAAATTTGGTTGTGGTCGCTCTAGTCTCTCCAGAGGGGAAAGGTGCCAAGAGCATTTTCCTTATAACAGGATCTGCACTCTCTCAAGTATTTTTCTCCCCACGGTGCAGCCACTTGAGCGCTGTGAGATACAGCACGGAGAGAGTATATTTTTTGGCATACTGAAATTGCCTTGAAGCATTTTGGTCAGGATGAACACAGGCATCGGCTTGTGAATGGTATGATACAGACAGGAAGAGTGAGAGTGGGAGTGAGAGAGAGAGATAGAGAGATAGAGAGAGAGAGATAGAGAGAGAGAGAGATATAGAGAGAGAGAGAGAGAGAGAGAGAGAGAGAGAGAGAGAGAGAGAGAGAGAGAGAGAGAGAGAGAGAGAGAGAGAGAGAGAGAGAGAGAGAGAGAGAGAGAGAGAGAGAATAAATAGTACATGAACTATTTGATGTAAATTCATCTTCAACTCCTTGCATAACCCCTTGATTAGAAAGTAACGAAGTAATGACAGCGAACACTTGAGGGGAGGATTTCCTATCATCTCCATCAACTCTTTATGGACATTAACAAGTACACATTTTCAAAACACATCAACCACACTGATGAGAACATGAAGCCATTTTAATTAGCTTTGGCAAATCATTAGCATTTAGTGCTACTAGGATATCTGTCCACTTGAAAGACATGTTAAAGGGGCTGTGCAGATAAAACATGATTTGTATTCCTATACTTAGAGTACCAGTCAAACGTTTGGACACATCTACTCATTACATGTATTTTATTTGTTTTACTATTTTCTATATTGTAGAATAATAGTGAAGACATCAAAACTATGAAATGACACACATTGAATCAAAAAAGTGTGAAACAAATCAAAATATATTTTATATTTGAGATTCTTCAAATCAGCCACCCTTTGCCTTGATTCTCTCTCTGAGTCATTTAGCAGACCGACAGAGAGAGAGAGAAAGAGAGAGAGAGAGAGAGATTGTAGAATAATTTAGACAGAGAGGAAGAGAGAGAGAGTGAGAGAGAGAGAGATTGTAGAATAATTTAGACAGAGAGAGAGAGAGAAAGAGAGGGGGGGTGGAGAAGAGAGAGAGAGAGAGACAGAGACAGAGAGAGAAAGAGATGATTAAAACAAGGCTACCTACCACACACCAATCTGTGTTTCCTCAAGTTCCTTTGGTTGGAGCTGGCTTGTGTTCGTTTGCTACTTGGAAAGTGTTCAGTCTGAGGGGCAAAGGCAGAGATATACAAATACAGAAACCGTCGAACAGCAGCAACAGCAGCGGCTTAGAACAGAGGCCTGAAGAACCAATTAGTTTGTGAGAGAAGCCAAAGATAATTTACAGTAGGTGAAGGGAGTCAGATCCCCTGGTCCCAGTTCTGAGTCTGGCTGGCATGCAGGATCAGAGCTGGCTATAGGGGGGTCTTGACGTACTGTACACGGACCAGCTTTCCTACCAGGCATCGTGCATCATCCGTTAAACAGCAGGATCCATCTGGAAAGCCAGGTACTAGAGCCCTGTTCTGAACCACTCAGCACAGCACAGCTTGTTAGCCAGGCCTCTATCTTAGTGATTGGCTTATTTATTCACCAGTTTGTGCAAACTTTGTAGACTCACGCACAGAGTCGATATAATTGTTCCTTGTCCATTAAGCGTGTGGTGAGTCTCCAGAACTCACTATGGTAAGCACACACACACACACACACACACGCACGCGCACACACACACACACGCGCACACACGCGCGCGCGCACGTGCACGCACACACACACACACACACACACACACACACACACACACACACACACACACACACACGCTCGAACCATAACAGCTTGCTTTCAACTCCTAGTAATGAAGCCTTCACAAGGACAGTTAGCCAGGACAGCTAGCCAGGACAACTAGCCAGGGCAGCTAGCCAGGACAGCTAGCCAGGACAGCTAGCCAGGACAGCTAGCCAGGGCAGCTAGCCAGGGCAGCTAGCCAGGACAGCTAGCCAGGGCAGCTAGCCAGGACAGCTAGCCAGGGCAGCTAGCCAGGACAGCTAGCCAGGGCAGCTAGCCAGGGCAGCTAGCCAGGGCAGCTAGCCAGGGCAGCTACCCAGGGCAGCTAGCCAGGACAGCTAGCCAGGGCAGCTAGCCAGGGCAGCTAGCCAGGACAGCTAGCCAGGACAGCTAGCCAGGGGAACATATAGATGTATTACACAACTGATGACATTTACATTTTAGTTAATTAACAGACACTTTTACATAGAGCCACTACAGTAGTGAGTCATTTAGAAGACAGTCTTATACAGAGAGACTTACAGCAGTGAGTAATTTATCAAACACTCTGATCCAGAGAGAATTACAACAGTGAGTCATTTATCAAACACTCTGATCCAGAGAGACTTACAGCAGTGAGTCATTTATCAAACACTCTGATCCAGAGAGACTTACAGCAGTGAGTCATTTATCAAACACTCTGATCCAGAGAGCCTGACAGCAGTGAGTCATTTATCAAACACTCTGATCCAGAGAGACTTACAGCAGTGAGTCATTTATCAAACACTCTGATCCAGAGAGACTTACAGCAGTGAGCGCAGACATTTTCATACTTTTTTTCTTCCATGCTGGTCCCCAGTGGGAATCGAACGCACAACCCTGGTGTTGCAAGCGCCACGCTCTACCAACTGAGCAACACGTGACTAACAGAAGGGTTTAGAGAGACACCACAGGACTAACAGAATGGTTTAGAGAGACACCACAGGACTAACATAATGGTTTAGAGAGACACCACAGGACTAACAGAAGGGTTTAGAGAGACACCACAGGACTAACAGAATGGTTTAGAGAGACACCACAGGACTAACAGAATGGTTTAGAGAGACACCACAGGACTAACAGAATGGTTTAGAGAGACACCACAGGACTAACAGAATGGTTTAGAGAGACACCACAGGACTAACAGAATGGTTTAGAGAGACACCACAGGACTAACAGAATGGTTTAGAGAGACACCACAGGACTAACAGAATGGTTTAGAGAGACACCACAGGACTAACAGACGGGTTTAGAGAGACACCACAGGACTAACAGAATGGTGTAGAGAGCCACCACAGGACTAACAGAAGGGTTTAGAGAGACACCACAGGACTAACAGAATGGTTTAGAGAGACACCACAGGACTAACAGAATGGTTTAGAGAGACACCACAGGACTAACAGAATGGTTTAGAGAGACACCACAGGACTAACAGAAGGGTTGAGAGACACCACAGGACTAACAGAATGGTTTAGAGAGACACCACAGGACTAACATAATGGTTTAGAGAGACACCACAGGACTAACAGAAGGGTTTAGAGAGACACCACAGGACTAACAGAATGGTTTAGAGAGACACCACAGGACTAACAGAATGGTTTAGAGAGACACCACAGGACTAACAGAATGGTTTAGAGAGACACCACAGGACTAACAGAATGGTTTAGAGAGACACCACAGGACTAACAGAAGGGTTGAGAGACACCACAGGACTAACAGAATGGTTTAGAGAGACACCACAGGACTAACATAATGGTTTAGAGAGACACCACAGGACTAACAGAAGGGTTTAGAGAGACACCACAGGACTAACAGAATGGTTTAGAGAGACACCACAGGACTAACAGAATGGTTTAGAGAGACACCACAGGACTAACATAATGGTTTAGAGAGGGGTACGAGGCTTGTGGGGTGGTATGAGGGGTACGAGGCTTGTGGGGTGGTATGAGGGGTACGAGGCTTGTGGGGTGGGTATGAGGGGTACGGGGGTATGAGGTGTAAAGTGTTTGGGGGGGATATGAGGGATACTGGGATGATGGGGGTAAATTTACCATGTTGCTGATAGTGGAAATATTTCAGATACTGATGTAAGTTTCCACTTGATTCCATCGCCAGACATTCATCACCGCACAAGTTTAAGGACTGCCTCCGCCTTTATCTTGATTTGGGCCAATCATCAATAACGGAAAGCCCAAACCAGGAACTACTGCTGCTTGAAATAACACATTGTGAGCTTTGACAGATTCTGGCCGTTTCATCTGTCCATGAGAGTTGACATGCTTATGTGCCCCTGCCTTACCACTGTACACCCACATGTGCTCTATTTTAAAAGAAGAATATTATGTAATATAATAAAATAGAAAGGATATTTTCCCCAAATGGCTATTGCTGATCGTCACCAGTAGCCTACTCACACGAGAAACGCGTGGAGCCATGGTTAATCTAGGAAAAACAGAGACCGTCCACACTTTTTTAGGGGGGAAAAAGTAGGCCTCTTTTGGCTAGGGGGCAGTATTTGACATTCGGATGGAAAGCGTGCCCAAAGTAAACTGCCTGTTACTCAGACCTAGAAGCTAGGATTTGCATATAATTGGTACATTTGGATAGAAAACACTCTAAAGTTTCTAAAACTGTTAAAATTATGTCTGTGAGTGTAACAGAACTGATATGGCAGGCGAAATCCCACTGACAAACCATCCCACAAATAATAATTTTCAGCCTACCACTGTTTCCAATGGCGGTCATGTTTATTATGAGGCGAAGTCCTCACAGATTGCAGTTCCTAGGGCTTCCACTAGATGTCAACAGTCTTTAGAAAGAATTTCAGGCTGGTTTTTGGAAAAATTAGCTAGAATTTGTAGTTTTTCTAGGTGTCTCCCATTTTGCCTGTAGTCTTTCCATGTGCGTGGATGAGAGCTCGTTCTTTGTTGTTTATCTCTGGTAAAGACAATAACGATTCTCCATCTTAAATTTGATCGTTTATTTACGTATTACGATACCTAAGGTTTGATTATAAGCGTTGTTTGACTTGTTTGGAAAAGTTTATTAGTAACGTTTGGGATTGATTTTGTATGCATTTTGATGGAGGGAAACTGAGTGGATTATTGACTGAAGCGCCCCAGCTAAACTGAGTTTTTATGGATATAAAGAAGGACTTTATCGAACAAAATGACAATTTTTGATGTAACTGGGACCTTTTGGAGTCCCAACAGACGAAGATCTTCAAAGGTAAGGCATTTATTATATCGCTATTTCTGACTTTCGTGGCGCACCTGCCTGGTTGAAATATGTTTTTCATGCTTTTGTAACGGGGCGCTGTCCTCAGATAATCACATGGTGTGCTTTCGCCGTAAAGCCTTTTTAAAATCTGACACAGCGGCTGGATTAACAAGAAGTTAAGCTATATTTTGATGTATGACGCTTGTATTTTCATGAAAGTAAAATATTTATATTTCTGTCATTTGAATTTGGCGCTCTGCAATTTCACCGGATGTTGTCGAGGTGGGTCGCTAGAGTAACGCCTTCGCCAGACAGATTAAAAACGTTTTCCGATGTCTGGCATGCAGCGACATTTGTAGGATGATATGGAAGAAGGGATATTTTGTAAGCACCATTCCCTTCTTTGTCAATGTACACTGGTCATCAGTCTCCTCATTCTCAATTTGAAAATACATTATATTGTCACCCATCAGACCATTATATTGTCACGAATCAGACTATTATATTATATTGTCACCCATCAGATTATTATATTATATTGTCACCCATCAGACTATTATATTATATTGTCACCCATCAGACTATTATTTTATTTTGTCAAACATCAGACTATTATATTATATTGTCAGCCATCAGACAAATATGTTATATCATATTGTCACCCATCAGATTTTATATTGTCCCCCCTCAGATTATTATATTGTATTGTCCCCATCAGATTATTATATTGTCCCCCCTCAGATTATTATAGTATATTGTCACCCATCAGACAAATATATTATATCATATTGTCACCCATCAGACTATTATATTGTCACCCATCAGATTTTATATTGTCCCCCCTCAGATTATTATATTGTATTGTTACCATCAGATTATTATATTATATTTTCACCCATCAGACTATTTTATTATACTGTCAACAATCAGACTAATATTTTATATTATATTGTCACCCATCTTTCTATCTTATTGTCACCCATCAGACAATAATATGATATTGTCACTAATCATACTATTATATTATATTGTCACCAATCAGACAATTATATTGTTACCATCAGACCATTATATTATATTGTCAAACATCAGACTATTATATTGTCCCCCATCAGACTATTATATTATATTGTATTGTCACCCGTCAGACTATTATATTGTATTGTCACCCATCAGACTATTATTTTGTATTGTATTTTCACCCATCAGACTATTATATTGTATTGTATTTTCACCAATCAGACTATTATATTGTATTGTATTTTCACCCATCAGACTATTATATTATATTATATTATATTGTCACACATCAGACTATTATATTATATTGTATTGTCACCCATCAGACTATTATATTGTATTGTCACCCATCAGACTAGTATTTTGTCACCCATCAGACTATTATATTGTATTGTATTTTCACCCATCAGACTAATATATTTTATTATATTGTCACCCATCAGACTATTATTTTGTATTGTATTTTCACCCATCAGACTATTAGATTATATTATATTGTCACCTAACAGACTGTTATATTATATGATATTGTCACACATCAGACTATTATATTATATTTATACACATCAGACTATTATTTTGTCACTTTTAGACTATAATATTATATTATATTGTCCCCCTCAGACAATTATATTGTCAACCATCAGACTAATATATTATATTATATTGTCACCCATCAGACTATTATATTATATTATTACCCATCAGACTATTATATTGTCAACAATCAGACTTTTATCTTGAATCTTTAGGCCACAACTATTATTATTTTATTGTACCAGTCAAAAGTTTGGATATTGACTCCTTCCAGAGATTTTCTTTATTTTTCTATTTTTAATAATAGTGAAGACATCGAAACTATTAATTAACACTTATAGAATCATGTTGTAACCAAAAAAGCTTTAAACAAATCAAAATATGTTTTATATTTGAAATTCTTCAAAGTGCTTTGCCACTCTTTGGCATTCTCTCAACCAGCTTCATAAGGTAGTCACCTGGAATATATTTCAATCAACAGGTGTGCCTTAATTTGAGGAATTTAATGCATCATTTCATGTGGAATTTCATGTGTTTAATACGTTTGAACCACTCAGTGCTGTTGTGTCAAGGTACAGTAGTGGTGGTATACAGAAGATAGACGTATTTGGTAAAAGACCAAGTCCGTATTATGGCAAGAACAGCTCAAATAAGCAAAGAGAAACAACAGTCCATCATTACTTTAAGACATGAAGGTCAGTCAATACGGAACATTTCAAGAACTTTGAAAGTTTCTTCATGTGCAGTCACAAAAGCCAACAATTGCTATATTGAAACTGTCTCTCATGGGGACCGCCACAGGAAAGGAAGACCCAGAGTTACCTCTGCTGCAGAGGATACGTTTATTAGAGTTAACTGCACCTCAGATTGCAGACCAAGTAAATGCTTTACAGAGTTCAAATAACAGACACATCTCAACATAAACTGCCTTCATCTCTAGGATAGGGGGCAGCATTTTCACTTTTGGATAAATAGCGTGCCCAATTTCAACTTCCTTCTACTCATCCCCAGAATTTAAGATATGCATATTATTTGTAGATTTGGATAGAAAACACTGAAGTTTCTAAAACTGTTTGAATCATGTCTGTGAGTATAACCCCGAGGACAAACCATTCAGATTTTTTTTTTCAGTCACTGTCTGTTCAATCAATCAATCAATCAATTTTATTTTATATAGCCCTTCGTACATCAGCTAATATCTCGAAGTGCTGTACAGACACCCAGCCTAAAACCCCAAACAGCTAGTAATGCAGGTGTAGAAGCACGGTGGCTAGGAAAAACTCCCTAGAAAGGCCAAAACCTAGGAAGAAACCTAGAGAGGAACCAGGCTATGAGGGGTGGCCAGTCCTCTTCTGGCTGTGCCGGGTGGAGATTATAACAGAACTATGCCAAGATGTTCAAAAATGTTCATAAGTGACAAGCATGGTCAAATAATAATCATGAATAATTTTCAGTTGGCTTTTCATAGCCGATCATCAAGAGTTGAAAAACAACAGGTCTGGGACAGGTGGCGGTTCCATAACCGCAGGCAGAACAGCTGAAACTGGAATAGCAGCAAGGCCAGGCGGACTGGGGACAGCAAGGAGTCACCACGGGCGGCAGTCCCGACGCATGGTCCTAGGGCCCAGGTCCTCCGAGAGAAAGAAAGAGAGAAGGAGAAAATTAGAGAGAGCCAAGATTTTCAAAATGTTCATAAATGACAAGCATGGTCAAATAATAATCAGGAATAAATCTCAGTTGGCTTTTCATAGCCGATCATTAAGAGTTGAAAACAGCAGGTCTGGGACAGGTAGGGGTTCCGTAACCGCAGGCAGAACAGTTGAAACTGGAATAGCAGCAAGGCCAGGCGGACTGGGGACAGCAAGGTGTCATCATGCCCGGTAGTCCTGACGTATGGTCCTAGGGCTCAGGTTCTCAGAGAGAAAGAGAGAACGAGAGAATTAGAGAGAGCATACTTAAATTCACACAGGACACTGGATAAGACAGGAGAAGTACTCCAGGTAACCAACTGACCCTAGCCCCCCGACACATAAACTACTGCAGCATAAATACTGGAGGCTGAGACAGGAGCGGTCAGGAGACACTGTGGCCCCATCCGAAGAAACCCCCGGACAGGGCCAAACAGGAAGGATATAACCCCACCCACTTTGCCAAAGCACAGCCCCCGCACCACTAGAGGGAAATCCTCAACCACCAACTTACAATCCTGAGACAAGGCCGAGTATAACCCACAAAGGTCTCCACCACAGCACAAACCAAGGGGGGGCGCCAACCCAGACAGGAAGATCACGTCAGTAACTCAACCCACTCAAGTGACGCACCCCTCCTAGGGACGGCATGAAAGAGCACCAGCAAGCCAGTGACTCAGCCCCTGTAACAGGGTTAGAGGCAGAGAATCCCAGTGGAGAGAGGGGAACCGGCCTGGCAGAGACAGCAAGGGCGGTTCGTTGCTCCAGAGCCTTTCCGTTCACCTTCACACTCCTGGGCCAGACTACACTCAATCATATGACCTACTGAAGAGATAAGTCTTCAGTAAAGACTTAAAGGTTGAGACCGAGTCTGCGTCTCTCACATGGGTAGGCAGACTGTTCCATAAAAATGGAGATCTATAGGAGAAAGCCCTGCCTCCCGCTGTGTGCTTAGAAATTCTAGGGACAATTAGGAGGCCTGCGTCTTGTGACCGTAGCGTACGTATTGGTATGTACGGCAGGACCAACTCGGAAAGATAGGTAGGAGCAAGCCCATGTAACGCTTTATAGGTTAACAGTAAAACCTTGAAATCAGCCCTTGCCTTAACAGGAAGCCAGTGTAGGGAAGCTAGCACTGGAGTAATATGATCAAATTTCTTGGTTCTAGTCAGGATTCTAGCAGCCGTATTTAGCACTAACTGAAGTTTATTTAGTGCTTTATCCGGGTAGCCGGAAAGTAGAGCATTGCAGTAGTCTAACCTAGAAGTAACAAATGCATGGATTAATTTTTCTGCATCATTTTTGGACAGAAGATTTCTGATTTTTGCAATGTTACGTAGATGGAAAAAAGCTGTCCTTGAAACAGTCTTGATATGTTCGTCAAAAGAGAGATCAGGGTCAAGAGTAACGCCGAGGTCCTTCACAGTTTTATTTGAGACGACTTTACAACCATCAAGATGAATTGTCAGATTTAACAGAAGATCTCTTTGTTTCTTGGGACCTAGAACAAGCATCTCTGTTTTGTCCGAGTTTAAAAGTAGAAAGTTTTCAGCCATCCACTTCCTTATGTCTGAAACACAGGCTTCTAGCGAGGGCAATTTTGGGGCTTCACCATGTTTCATTGAAATGTACAGCTGTGTGTCATCCGCATAGCAGTGAAAGTTAACATTATGTTTTCGAATAACATCCCCAAGAGGTAAAATATATAGTGAAAACAATAGTGGTCCTAAAACGGAACCTTGAGGAACACCGAAATGTACAGTTGATTTGTCAGAGGACAGACCATTCACAGAGACAAACTGATATCTTTCCGACAGGTAAGATCTAAACCAGGCCAGAACTTGTCCGTGTAGACCAATTTGGGTTTCCAGTCTCTCCAAAAGAATATGGTGATCAATGAGGTTTCATTGGGATACTAGATTTCTAATTGACTTGTTTGCAGTTCCTACCGCTTCCACTGGATGTCACCAGTCTTTGGAAATTGGTTGAGGTTATTCCTTTGTGTAATGAAGAAGTACGGCCATCTTGAACGAGTGTCACTTGAAGTGTACTTTTTGAGAGAGGCGCATGACTCGAAATGTAGCGTCAGTTTGTTGTCTTCCTGTATTGAACACAGATAGTCCCGTCTTCAATTTGATCGATTATTAACGTTAAAAAATACCTACAGTGGTATTACAAAAGTAGTTTGAAATGTTTTGGCAAAGTTTACACGTAACTATTGAGATATTTTGTAGTGAAGTTGCGCAAATTGGAAGCTGTTTTTTTCTGGATCAAACGCGCAAAATAAATTGACATTTTGTATATATATGGATGGAATTAATTGAACAAAAGGACCATTTGTGATGTTTATGGGACATATTGGAGTGCCAACAAAAGAAGCTCGTCAAAGGTAAGGCATGATTTATATTTTATTTCTGCGTTTTGTGTTGTGCCTGCAGGGTTGAAATATGCTACACTCTCTTTGTTTACTGTTGTGCTATCATCAGATAATAGCATCTTATGCTTTCGCCGAAAAGCCTTTTTGAAATCTGACATGTTGGCTGGATTCACAACGAGTGTAGCTTTAATTTGGTATCTTACATGCGTGATTTAATAAAGTTTGATTTTTATAGTAATATTTTTGAATTTGGCGCGTTACATTTTTCTGGATTTTGGCCAAGTGGGACGCTACCGTCCCACATATCCCAAAGGTTTCTTCTGCAAAGAAACCTTTACTAAAGGACACCAAAAATAAGAAGAGACTTGCTTTGGCCAAGAAACATGAGCAATGGACTTTAGACCGGTGGAAATTTCTCCTTTGGTCTGATGAGTCCAAATTTGAGATTTTTGGTTCCAACCGCTGTGTCTTTGTGAGACGCAGAATAGGTGACTGGATGATCTCCGCATGTGTTTTTACCATTGTGAAGCATGGAGGAGGAGGTGTGATGTTGTTGGAGTACTTTGCTGGTGACACTGTCTGTGATTTATTTAGAATTCAAGGCACACTTGGCCAGCATGGCTACGACAGCATTCTGCAGTGATACACTATTCCATATGGATTGCGCTTAGTGGGACTATCATTTGTTTTTCAAAAGGACAATGACCCAAAACATACCTCCAGGCTATGTAAGGGCTATTTGACCAAGAAGGGGAGTGATGGAGTGCTACATCAGATGACCTGGCCTCCATAATCACCCAACCTCAACCCAATTGAGGTGGTTTGGGATGAGTTGGACCACAGATTGAAGAAAAAGCAGCCAAAAAGGGCTTAGCATATGTGGGAACTCCTTCAATACTTTTATAAAAGCATTCCTCATGAAGCTGGTTGAAAGAATGCCAAGAACGTGCAATGCTGTCATCAAGGCAAAGGGTGGCTGCTTTGAAGAATCTAAAATATAACATATATTTTGATTGGTTTAAAACTTTTTGGGTTACTACATGATTCCATATGTGTTGTTTCATAGTTTTGATGTCTTCACTAATATTATACAACGTAGAACATAGTAAAAAATAAAGTAAAAACTGAATTAGTAGGCGTGTCCAAACTTTTGATTGGTACTGTATGTGTGAAGTTAGTTTCAATATAGTGTAGCTGTAGTTTGGACGGAACAACTGGGCAGTCAACTATTGTCTTACACTAGACAATACAATATCGTATTATTTCAGTATTTATAGTCTATGAGCTTCTGGATCAATCAATTGATTTTCTGACTGATTACAATTTGCATTTGGTGTCCTCTCATCCAACTCTCTAATTTTTCCAAACATTTAATTATTCATGTCTTCCAATTTCCTCATGCTTTATTTCCTCCTCGTGCTTTATTTCCTCTTCTCTACACTGACTCTCAAGTGCTCTCTCCCTCTCCTCCTCAAGTTCTCTCTTCCTATCCTCCTCCCTCTCCTCCAGTTCTCTCTTCCTCTCCTCCTCCCTCTCCTCCAGTTCTCTCTCCCTCTCCTCCTCCCTCTCTTCCAGTTCTCCCTTCCTCTCCTCCAGTTCTCTCTTCCTCTCCTCCTCCCTCTCCTCCAGTTCTCTCGTCCTCTCCTCCTCCCTCTCCTCCAGTTCTCTCTTCCTCTCCTCCTCCCTCTCCTCCAGTTCTCTCTCCCTCTCCTCCTCCCTCTCCTCCAGTTCTATCCTCCTCCCTCTCCTCCAGTTCTCTCTCCCTCTCTCTTGTGATGTATTTTAACTTAATAAATGCATTTTGTAATTTATTAATTATCATGGCCATTCTAGTAGTGTTGGAACTCAGACACTGTGAGTGTTAAAGGACCAATGCAGACGTTTTTATCTCAAATCAAATCAAATTGGGCTCACGACTGGCACAGCAGTCTAAGGCACTGCATCTCAGTGCTAGAGGCATCACTACAGACCCTGGTCACCGACCGTGATTGGGAGTCCCATAGGGCGGCGCACAATTGTTCCTAGGCCGTCATTGTAAATAAGAATTGTTCTTAACTGACTTGCCTAGTTAAATAAAGGTTATAAAAAATATATATAAAATAAAAATCTAATATATAAAATAATATCTACAACAGGTGTAGACTTTACAGTGAAATGCTTACTTACAGAGTCAGTGCAAGAGAGAGTCGCAGTCAGTGCAAGAAAAATGCAGTGACAATAAAGGGCGTCAATGATTTTGAAAATATATTTTACAGCGAAAGAAATCCAAGCTTTTGTGAGTGTAGCTTTCAATGCTACAACAGCTTAGCCTTATACTAGCTTGGTTAGCTTGGTCACGAAAGTAAGAAAAGCAATAAAATGAATCGCTTACCTTTGATAATCTTCGGGTGTTTCCACTCACGAGACTCCCAGTTACACAACAAATCTTCTTTTTGTTCGATAAATATTACTTTTATCACAAAAAAAATTATGTTATGTTATGTTGAGAAAACAAAAGCCGTATTCCGTTCGACAAATCCCAAAAAGTATCCGAAATGGTCGTAGAAACATGTCAAATGTTTTTTATAATCAATTCCTCAGGTTGTCTTTAACAAACATAATCGATAATATTTCAACCGGAGCATAACCTATTCATTAAGAGACAAAAGGAAAATGGGGTGCCCCTCTCTAGCGCGCAGGAAATATTCGCAGGACACTTGACTAGTTTTGAAAAAACTTGTTAATTTTTCAAAATAAAAGCCTGAAACTATGTCTAAAGCCTGGTCACAGCCTGAGGAAGCCGTTGGAAAAGGAATCTGGTTGATACCCCTTTTAATGGAGGTTAGACGGGCCAGGAAACACAGATTTAAAAAAATATATATATCACTTCCGGGTTACTTTTTCTCAGGTTTTCGCTTGCAGAATAAGTATTATTTTTCTCACAGACAATATTTTGACAGTTTTGGAAACTTTGGAGTGTTTTCTATCCTAATCTGTAAATGATATGCATATTCTACGATCTGGGCCAGAGAAAATGTAAGTTTACGTTGGGCACGTTATTAAAAAAATATATATATATATTCTGACCCCTAGAGCTAAGAAGTTAAGGTCACCTAACAGCACGAGCTCTGAAGATAGATGGGGGGCAATCAATTCACATATTGTCTCCAGGGCACAGGTGGGGGCAGAAGGTGGTCTATAGCAAGAGGCAAAGGTGAGAGACTTGTTTCTGGAAAGGTAGATTTTTTAACTTCTTATGGCTGCAGGGGGAGTATTGAGTAACTTGGAAAAAGGTGCCCATTTCAAACGGCCTCGTACTCAATTCTTGCTCGTACAATATGCATATTATTATTACTATTGGATAGAAAACACTCTCTAGTTTCTAACACTGTTTGAATTATTTCTCTGAGTGAAACAGAACTCATTCTGCATCCCACTTCCTGACAGGAAATGAGATTTCTGAAATCGAGGTCTCTGTTTAAAGGCTTGCCTATAAATGGGCATGATACGTATTGGTATACATACACGTCATACACCTTCCCCTAGATGTCAAGAGGAAGTGAGAGAAGAAATGAATGGATTATCTTGGTCTGAAGTGGAATAAATCCTCTTGGAATGACGTGTCCGCCATTTCCTGTTTTTTTCGAAAGCGCGAAGATGAACCTGGAATCGCCTTCTGGAAAACCATCATTATAGGCGAATACTATCTCCGGCTTTGATTTGATTTGATACATGTTACAATATCATCGTAAAGTATGTTTTTTCAATATAGTTTTATTAGATTATTGAAATTTATTCGGGACGTTAGGCGTGTTGCGTTGTTTGACTTTGTTCACGAAGGAGAGCTTCGCGCCACTGGGCCAGTGTGCTTGCTAATTCAAGAGGGAAAGAGGTCGTTCTAAACCCAAACAACGACTGTTCTGGACAAAGGACCCCTTGTACAACATTCTGATGGAAGATCACCAAAAGTAGGACCCATTTTGGGATGCTATTTCATATATCTGTCGAACTGTGCTATCGCTACCGTTTGCCTTGAATCAATGATGTTGTGTGTTAGCTATTGTAGTAAGCTAATATAACGCTATATTGTGTTTTCGCTGTAAAACACTTAAAAAATCGGAAATATTGGCTGTATTCACAAGATCTTTGTCTTTCATTTGCTATACACCATATATTTTTCAGAAATGTTTATGATGAGTATTTAGGTATTTGACGTTGGTGTCTGTAATTACTCTGGTTGCTTCGGTGCTATTTCTGACGGTAGCTGTGATGGTAGCATCAATGTAAAACTGATTTATACCTCAAATATGCACATTTTTCGAACAAAACATAGATTTATTGTGTAACATGTTATAGGACTGTCATCTGATGAAGTTGTTTCTTGGTTAGTTTGGTTGGATCTTGGTTAGTTAGGTTGGCTTTGTGCATGCTACCTGTGCTGTGAAAAATGTCTGTCCTTTTTTGTATTTGGTGGTGAGCTAACATAAATATACGTGGTGTTTTCGCTGTAAAACATTTAAAAAATCGGACATGTTGGCTGGATTCACAAGATGTTTATCTTTCAAATGCTGTATTGGACTTGTTAATGTGTGAAAGTTAAATATTTCTAAACAATTTATTTTGAATTTCGCGCCCTGCACTTGAGCTGGATGTTGTCATAAGTGTACCGGTGTCGGGCTTGCAGTCTGAAGAAGTTTTAAAGTAGAAGCTCAAATTGTTTGGGCACAGACCTGGATAGTAAGACAGAACCACTGCAGGCTATCTCTGCAGTAGATTGCAACTCCGCCCCCTTTGGCAGTTCTATCTTGTTGGAAAATGGTATAGATAGGGATGGAAATTTCTATTATTGGAAATCCTTTCTCACAGCGGGAGGGCGGGGGGATTCGATGCCAGCAGCATAGAGCTACCTGCCATCACATCATATAGAGCTACCTGCCATCACATCATATAGAGCTACCTGCCATCACATCATATAGAGCTACCTGCCATCACATCATATGGCTCCAAGGATCTTCCCTCAGAGACGAGGCCATTTCAAAACTATTTAATAAAATGTAATATTATATTCCGTCTCTGTTGTTCATTCAGTTACATTCAGCCTGTACTAGATTGAACTATTATTCTCCTCAGATCAAAGGATAGTTGTGTCCACTGATTGCAGTAGGGGCCTGCAGGTTGATTAGGGTTTTGTATGGCGCTACTGATTGGCACTGATAGGCCCAAAAGAGACCGGTACTGGTGAACCGCTAGATGACAAATGTATCATGTCACACACACTCCCACGCACGCACACGCACACACGCACACGCACACACGCACACTAAACCCACAAACCCACACGCTCCCTCCAGAGGCATGATTAGCTTCGCGCCACTGGGCCAGTGTGCTTGCTAATTCAAGAGGGAAAGAGGTCGTTCTAAACCCAAACAACGACTGTTCTGGACAAAGGACCCCTTGTACAACATTCTGATGGAAGATCACCAAAAGTAGGACCCATTTTGGGATGCTATTTCATATATCTGTCGAACTGTGCTATCGCTACCGTTTGCCTTGAATCAATGATGTTGTGTGTTAGCTATTGTAGTAAGCTAATATAACGCTATATTGTGTTTTCGCTGTAAAACACTTAAAAAATCGGAAATATTGGCTGTATTCACAAGATCTTTGTCTTTCATTTGCTATACACCATATATTTTTCAGAAATGTTTATGATGAGTATTTAGGTATTTGACGTTGGTGTCTGTAATTACTCTGGTTGCTTCGGTGCTATTTCTGACGGTAGCTGTGATGGTAGCATCAATGTAAAACTGATTTATACCTCAAATATGCACATTTTTCGAACAAAACATAGATTTATTGTGTAACATGTTATAGGACTGTCATCTGATGAAGTTGTTTCTTGGTTAGTTTGGTTGGATCTTGGTTAGTTAGGTTGGCTTTGTGCATGCTACCTGTGCTGTGAAAAATGTCTGTCCTTTTTTGTATTTGGTGGTGAGCTAACATAAATATACGTGGTGTTTTCGCTGTAAAACATTTAAAAAATCGGACATGTTGGCTGGATTCACAAGATGTTTATCTTTCAAATGCTGTATTGGACTTGTTAATGTGTGAAAGTTAAATATTTCTAAACAATTTATTTTGAATTTCGCGCCCTGCACTTGAGCTGGATGTTGTCATAAGTGTACCGGTGTCGGGCTTGCAGTCTGAAGAAGTTTTAAAGTAGAAGCTCAAATTGTTTGGGCACAGACCTGGATAGTAAGACAGAACCACTGCAGGCTATCTCTGCAGTAGATTGCAACTCCGCCCCCTTTGGCAGTTCTATCTTGTTGGAAAATGGTATAGATAGGGATGGAAATTTCTATTATTGGAAATCCTTTCTCACAGCGGGAGGGCGGGGGGATTCGATGCCAGCAGCATAGAGCTACCTGCCATCACATCATATAGAGCTACCTGCCATCACATCATATAGAGCTACCTGCCATCACATCATATAGAGCTACCTGCCATCACATCATATGGCTCCAAGGATCTTCCCTCAGAGACGAGGCCATTTCAAAACTATTTAATAAAATGTAATATTATATTCCGTCTCTGTTGTTCATTCAGTTACATTCAGCCTGTACTAGATTGAACTATTATTCTCCTCAGATCAAAGGATAGTTGTGTCCACTGATTGCAGTAGGGGCCTGCAGGTTGATTAGGGTTTTGTATGGCGCTACTGATTGGCACTGATAGGCCCAAAAGAGACCGGTACTGGTGAACCGCTAGATGACAAATGTATCATGTCACACACACTCCCACGCACGCACACGCACACACGCACACGCACACGCACACACGCACACTAAACCCACAAACCCACACGCTCCCTCCAGAGGCATGATTAGCTTCGCGCCACTGGGCCAGTGTGCTTGCTAATTCAAGAGGGAAAGAGGTCGTTCTAAACCCAAACAACGACTGTTCTGGACAAAGGACCCCTTGTACAACATTCTGATGGAAGATCACCAAAAGTAGGACCCATTTTGGGATGCTATTTCATATATCTGTCGAACTGTGCTATCGCTACCGTTTGCCTTGAATCAATGATGTTGTGTGTTAGCTATTGTAGTAAGCTAATATAACGCTATATTGTGTTTTCGCTGTAAAACACTTAAAAAATCGGAAATATTGGCTGTATTCACAAGATCTTTGTCTTTCATTTGCTATACACCATATATTTTTCAGAAATGTTTATGATGAGTATTTAGGTATTTGACGTTGGTGTCTGTAATTACTCTGGTTGCTTCGGTGCTATTTCTGACGGTAGCTGTGATGGTAGCATCAATGTAAAACTGATTTATACCTCAAATATGCACATTTTTCGAACAAAACATAGATTTATTGTGTAACATGTTATAGGACTGTCATCTGATGAAGTTGTTTCTTGGTTAGTTTGGTTGGATCTTGGTTAGTTAGGTTGGCTTTGTGCATGCTACCTGTGCTGTGAAAAATGTCTGTCCTTTTTTGTATTTGGTGGTGAGCTAACATAAATATACGTGGTGTTTTCGCTGTAAAACATTTAAAAAATCGGACATGTTGGCTGGATTCACAAGATGTTTATCTTTCAAATGCTGTATTGGACTTGTTAATGTGTGAAAGTTAAATATTTCTAAACAATTTATTTTGAATTTCGCGCCCTGCACTTGAGCTGGATGTTGTCATAAGTGTACCGGTGTCGGGCTTGCAGTCTGAAGAAGTTTTAAAGTAGAAGCTCAAATTGTTTGGGCACAGACCTGGATAGTAAGACAGAACCACTGCAGGCTATCTCTGCAGTAGATTGCAACTCCGCCCCCTTTGGCAGTTCTATCTTGTTGGAAAATGGTATAGATAGGGATGGAAATTTCAGGGCTTTTGGTGGTCTTCCTAAGCCAGGATTCATAAACGGCTATGACATCCGGGTTGGCAGAGTGTGCTAAAGCAGTGAATAAAACAAACTTAGGGAGGAGGCTTCTAATGTTAACATGTATGAAACTAAGGCTTTTACAGTTACAGAAGTCAACAAATGAGAGTGCCTGGGGAATGGGAGTGGAGCTAGGCACTGCAAGGCCTGGATTAACCTCTACATCACCAGAGGAACAGAGGAAGAGTAGGATAAGGGTACGGCTAAAGGCTATAAGAACTGGTTGTCTAGTGTGTTCGGAACAGAGAGTAAAAGGAGCAGGTTTCTGGGCATGGTAGAATAGATTCAAGGCATAATGTACAGATAAAGGTATGGTAGGATGTGAATACAGTGGAGGTTAACCTATGCATTGAGTGACGATGAGAGAGATATTGCCTCTAGACACATCATTTAAATCAGGTGAGGTCACTTCATGTGTCGGAGTTTGAACGAAAGGGTTAACTAAGGCATATTGAGCAGGGCTAGAGGCTCTACAGTGAAATAAGGCAATATTTACTAACCAAAACAGCAATGGACAAGGCATATTGACATTAGGGAGAGGCATGCGTACCAGCGTGATTATAGGGGTCCAGCGAGTAGCTCGGCGGGCCAGAGACACGGCGATTCAGACAGCTAGCGGGCCGGGCTAGCAAGCTAGCAGAAGAGCCATAGAGGAACGTCGCAACGGAAGAAGTCTGTTGTAGCCCCCTCGTGTTGTTACGTCGACAGACCAGTCGTCATGGATCAGCAGGGCTCCGTGTGGTTAAAGGGTCCAGGCCAAATGTCAAAGTAGGTATAATGGCCAAATAATTTGTCTGATGGGCCTCTTCAGCTAACAGTTTGATTTGCTCTAGACAGCTAGCGGGCCGCCGTTAGCGTTAGGCATTCAAGGAACATTTCCCAGGACATAGACATACCTGATATTGGCAGAAAGCTTAAATTCTTGTTAATCTAACTTCACCTTCCCATTTACAGTAACTATTACAGTGAAATAATACCATGCTATTGTTTGAGGAGAGTGCACAGTTTTGAACATATGTTATTAATAAACAAATTAGGCACATTTGGGCAGTCTTGATACAAAATGTTGAACATAAATGCAATGGTTCACGGATCAATCTAAAACTTTGCACATTATCTGCTGCCATCTAGTGGCCAAAATCTAAATTGCAAGTGGACTGGAATTACACAATATGGCCTTGCTCTTGCATTTCAAAGATGATGTCACAAAAAAATACAAAATATACAGTGGGGAGAACAAGTATTTGATACACTGCCGATTTTGCAGATTTTCCTACTTAAAAAGCATGTAGAGGTCTGTAATTTTAATCATAGGTACACTTCAACTGTGAGAGACGGAATCTAAAACAAAAATCCCGAAAATCACATTGTATGATTTTTAAGTAATTAATTAGCATTTTATTGCATGACATAAGTATTTGATACATCAGAAAAGCAGAACTTAATATTTGGTACAGAATCCTTTGTTTGCAATTACAGAGATCATACGTTTCCTGTAGTTCTTGACCAGGTTTGCACACACTGCAGCAGGGATTTTGGCCCACTCCTCCATACAGACCTTCTCCAGATCCTTCAGGTTTTGGGGCTGTCGCTGGGCAATACGGACTTTCAGCTCCCTCCAAAGATTTTCTATTGGGTTCAGGTCTGGAGACTGGCTAGGCCACTCCAGGACCTTGAGATACTTCTTACGGAGCCACTCCTTAGTTGCCCTGGCTGTGTGTTTCGGGTCGTTGTCATGCTGGAAGACCCAGCCACGACCCATCATCAATGCTCTTACTGAGGGAAGGAGGTTGTTGGCTAAGATCTCGCAATACATGGCCCCATCCATCCTCCCCTCAATACGGTGCAGTCGTCCTGTCCCCTTTGCAGAAAAGCATCCCCAAAGAATGATGTTTCCACCTCCATGCTTCACGGTTGGGATGGTGTTCTTGGGGTTGTACTCATCCTTCTTCTTCCTCCAAACACGGCGAGTGGAGTTTAGACCAAAAAGCTCTATTTTTGAATCATCAGACCACATGACCTTCTCCCATTCCTCCTCTGGATCATCCAGATGGTCATTGGCAAACTTCAGACGGGCCTGGACATGCGCCTGCTTGAGCAGGGGGACCTTGTGTGCGCTGCAGGATTTTAATCCATGACGGCGTAGTGTGTTACTAATGGTTTTCTTTGAGACTGTGGTCCCAGCTCTCTTCAGGTCATTGACCAGGTCCTGCCGTGTAGTTCTGGGCTGATCCCTCACCTTCCTCATGATCATTGATGCCCCACGAGGTGAGATCTTGCATGGAGCCCCAGACCGAGGGTGATTGACCATCATCTTGAACTTCTTCTATTTTCTTCTATTTTCTAATAATTGCGCCAACAGTTGTTGCCTTCTCACCAAGCTGCTTGCCTATTGTCCTGTAGCCCATCCCAGCCTTGTGCAGGTCTACAATTTTATCCCTGATGTCCTTACACAGCTCTCTGGTCTTGGCCATTGTGGAGAGGTTGGAGTCTGTTTGATTGAGTGTGTGGACAGGTGTCTTTTATACAGGTAACGAGTTCAAACAGGTGCAGTTAATACAGGTAATGAGTGGAGAACAGGGCTTCTTAAAGAAAAACTAACAGGTCTGTGAGAGCTGGAATTCTTACTGGTTGGTAGGTGATCAAATACTTATGTCATGCAATAAAATGCAAATGAATTACTTAAAAATCATACAATGTGATTTTCTGGATTTTTGTTTTAGATTCCGTCTCTCACAGTTGAAGTGTACCTATGATAAAAATTACAGACCTCTACATGCTTTGTAAGTAGGAAAACCTGCAAAATCGGCAGTGTATCAAATACTTGTTCTCCCCACTGTATATATTTTTTTCTTTGTATTATCTTTTACCAGATCTATTGTGTTATATTCTCCTACATTCCTTTCACCTTTCCACAAAGTTCAAAGTGTTTCCTTTAAAATGGTACCAGTAATATGCTTCAGGGCCTGAGCTACAGGCAGTTAGATTTGAGTCATTTTAGGCGAAACTTGAAAAAAAGGGGTGGATCCTTAAGAAGTCTTACTCACATCTGCTACGGAGAGCGTGATCACACAGTCGTCTGGAACAGCTGGTGCTCTCATGCATGCTTCAGTGTTGCTTGCCTCAAAGCACGCATAGAAGTCATTTAGCTCGTCTGGTAGGCTCGTGTCACTGGGCAGCTCACGACTGGGCTTCCCTTTGTGGTCCGTTATAGTTTGCAAGCCCTGTCACATCCAACGAGCATCAGAGCCGGCGTAGTAGGATTCAATCTTTGTCCTGTGTTGATTCTTTGCCCGTTTGATGGTTCGTCTGTGAGCGTAGTGAGATTTCTTGTAAGTGTCCGGGTTAGAGTCCTGCTACTTGAAAGAGGTTGCTCTACCATTCTGCTCAGTGTGGATGTTGCCTGTAATCCATAGTTTCTGTTTGGGGTATATACTGTACGTACGGTCTCTGTGGGGACAATGTCATCGATGCACTTATTGATAAAGCCAGTGACTAATATGGTATACTCCTCAATGCTATCGGATGAATACCGGAACATATTCCTGTGTTTTCTAGAAAAATAGTAATGTAGTTTAGCATCTGCATCATCTGACCACTTCCCTGTTGAGCGAGTCACTGGTACTTCCCGCTTTATTCTTTGTTTGTAAGCAGGAATCAGGAAGATAGAATTATGGTCAGATTTTCCCAATGGAAGGAGAGGGAGAGCTTTGTACACGTCTCTGTGTGTGGAGTAAAGGTGGTCTAGATTTTTTCACCTCTGGTTGTGCATGTAACATGCTGGTAGAAATGAGGTAAAACGGATTTATGTTTCCCCTTCATTAAAATCCCTGTTCACTAGGAGCACCACCTCTGAATTAGCATTTTCTTGTTTGCTTATGGCCTTATACTTCATACAGCTCGTTGAGTGGGGTCTTAGTGCCAGCATCGGGTTGTGGTGGTAAATAGACAGATACAAAACATATATATAAATACACTCTTTGTAAATAGTGTGGTCTACAGATATCATTAGGTACCCTATCTAAGGCTGTTCTTTCTTATCGGAGGTAGCTGTTCTGTCTTGCCGATGCACAGAAAATCCAGCCAACTGTATATTATCCACGTCGTCGTTCAGCCACGACTTGGTGAAACTTAAGATATTACAGTTTTAATGTCCCGTTGGTAGGATAGTGTTGACCTGCGCTCATCCAGTTTATTCTCCAGTGGTTGCACGCTGGCCAACAGAACCGATGGTAGAGGCGGCTTACACACTTGCCGACTCATTCTCCCAAGGCACCCGGAACTGCGTCCCCTGTATCGGCGTCTCCTCTTCATGCAAATGACGGGGATTTGGGGCTGGTCCAGTATCAGCACTAAATAATTTGCATCCGCCTCATTAAAAAATAAGAATGATTGTATTCTCCAGCCCTCTCAGTCACAGTTCCATCTTGTTTAATGGTTGTATTCTCCAGCCCTCTCAGTCACAGTTCCATCTTCTATAATGGTTATATTCTCCAGCCCTCTCAGTCACTGTTCCGTCTTCTATAATGGTTATATTCTCCATCTTTCCCAGTCACAGTTCCATCTTCTATAATGATTGTAATCACCAGCCCTCCCAGTCACAGTTCCATCTTGTTTAATGGTTATATTCTCCAGCCCTCTGTCACAGTTCCATCTTGCATAATTGGTATATTCTCCAGCCCTCTCAGTGGCAAGCGGCTTGGAGGTCCTCAATTAGAAATATATCAATTGAGAATTGTGGCTTTCAGCCTCAAGTTATGGATGTCTGCAGCCCATTCATGATAATTTAACGGTTTGTGTGGTGATTCTAATAAGCTAAAATAGCCTTAAGGCCCATCATTGGAAATCCTTTCTCACAGCGGGAGGGCGGGGGGATTCGATGCCAGCAGCATAGAGCTACCTGCCATCACATCATATAGAGCTACCTGCCATCACATCATATAGAGCTACCTGCCATCACATCATATAGAGCTACCTGCCATCACATCATATGGCTCCAAGGATCTTCCCTCAGAGACGAGGCCATTTCAAAACTATTTAATAAAATGTAATATTATATTCCGTCTCTGTTGTTCATTCAGTTACATTCAGCCTGTACTAGATTGAACTATTATTCTCCTCAGATCAAAGGATAGTTGTGTCCACTGATTGCAGTAGGGGCCTGCAGGTTGATTAGGGTTTTGTATGGCGCTACTGATTGGCACTGATAGGCCCAAAAGAGACCGGTACTGGTGAACCGCTAGATGACAAATGTATCATGTCACACACACTCCCACGCACGCACACGCACACACGCACACGCACACGCACACACGCACACTAAACCCACAAACCCACACGCTCCCTCCAGAGGCATGATTAGCTCACAACAATACAGGACCATATCAGAGATTTATTCATGACCTTATTACTTCATTAAAGTTGGTAATTGAAAACACAACTTAAAATTCCTAGAATGTATGATGATTGATGGGGATAATAAACTGTTCAGTGCTCAACACCCATTTTCATATTCTTCTCTCTTTGTCTACTCAGTGAGACGGAGTCACGGTACGGGAAGCAGCTCATTGGGCCACTGATGTTTATATCAAGTCAATTCATTTCTCCGTCACCCCCAGTGCGTCGTATTGACTGGTTCCTCTTAGAACCTTTTATTAGTTAAGGTTTCACTACATTTGATCCCTCTCACTAAGACCTCGTGGCTAGCCCCCCCCCCCCCCCCCCCCCCCACTGGACCCCTACCGCCGGCTGGTTACTCCTCAGCTCTTTGTTGCTGTCTCCGGTTGTCTGTGGTCACGTTGCCCTCAGGGACTGGCTACAGAGAGACTGAGAGCCTCGTCAAGCTCGTTCTGGACTCTCACAGGGCCATCAAAGTTAACCACAACCCTATTAGTGGCGTTCTGGGAGAAATCCCATGTAAAATAAAGAAATTAATCCAATGGTGGAAATATTAAAAACACATTAAAATAACAACCTAAGAGTGATGTCTACAGTAATTAAACTATTACTTAATACATCCGCCGATAACCATAATGAATGGTAATAGACGTTATGGAAAATATGTATTGCTTTATCCGTCTCCACCCCCCCACAAAATCTTTTAAATCTAATTTGTATTAATTGGTCAGAAATGAATAGGTCTGTTATTAATGCAGGACAGATGCTCTGGTTTTTAATAAACGTTCCTCCATTTTTCATTAAGTGGTAGTCCAGTTAGAATGTTTTTATCAACATATTAATATAGAGATAGCTTAACGCCGGTGAAACTCCCTGTAGCCAATCACCTACAGTATTCTATATGGTGATGCGAGAGGTGTATGTTTGTGTTTTCCGTTGTGCATGCTGTTTGTTTCTCTATGCTAAATCCATCACTTGTAATATAAATGTTAAACAGCTTCTTTGTGATAGACAGTGGAAATCATCTGCTCGCCAACAGAGTCCTCTCTGCTGGAATAACACAGTACTGTCAAGTAGGACACTGTCCTGATGTCGCCCACACCGGTTATATCACATACAAAAAAAAAAAACGACGTGCTTTGTAAGATGGACTAGACAGGCTACAGAGAATACAAAATACTGTGAATGAAGAAGATTATGGACGATTACTTGTCCTTTACATTTCAATACAAAGACACAATATCTAAATCCTAACCCAGGAAATCCTAAATCTGATAATGCCTTGTGAGCACGAGTGACATGTCAAGAGATTACGGCTAATGTGAGAGGAACGGTACTGGAGGACAGACACTGGAGGAAAGACACTGGAGGAGAGATACAGAGGATATAAACTAGATTATAGACACTGGAGGAAAGATACTAGAGGATAGATACTAGAGGATAGATACTAGAGGATAGATCCTAGAGGATAGATACTGGAGGATAGATACTAGAGGATAGATACTAGAGGATAGATACTGGAGGATAGATACTAGAGGATAGATACTAGAGGATAGATACTGGAGGATAGATACTAGAGGATAGATACTAGAGGATAGATACTAGAGGATAGATACTAGAGGATAGATACTGGAGGATATATACTAGAGGATAGATACTAGAGGATAGATACTAGAGGATAGATACTAGAGGATAGATACTAGAGGATAGATACTAGAGGATAGATACTAGAGGATAGATACTAGAGGATAGATACTGAAGGATTGATACTGGAGGATAGATACTAGAGGATAGATACTAGAGGATAGATACTGGAGGATAGATACTAGAGGATTATATACTAGAGGATAGATACTAGAGGATAGATACTAGAGGATAGATACTGGAGGATAGATACTGGAGGATAGATACTAGAGGATAGATACTAGAGGATAGATACTAGAGGATTATATACTAGAGGATAGATACTAGAGGATAGATACTGGAGGATAGATACTGGAGGATAGATACTAGAGGACAGATACTAGAGGACATATACTAGAGGATAGATACTAGAGGATAGATACTGGAGGATAGATACTAGAGGATTATATACTAGAGGATAGATACTAGAGGATAGATACTGGAGGATAGATACTGGAGGATAGATACTGGAGGATAGATACTAGAGGATAGATACTAGAGGATATATACTGGAGGATAGATACTAGAGGATAGATACTAGAGGATATATACTAGAGGATATATACTAGAGGATAGATACTAGAGGATAGATACTAGAGGATAGATACTAGAGGATAGATACTAGAGGATAGATACTAGAGGATAGATACTAGAGGATAGATACTAGAGGATAGATACTGGAGGATAGATACTAGAGGATAGATACTGAAGGATTGATACTGGAGGATAGATACTAGAGGATAGATACTAGAGGATAGATACTGGAGGATAGATACTAGAGGATTATATACTAGAGGATAGATACTAGAGGATAGATACTAGAGGATAGATACTGGAGGATAGATACTGGAGGATAGATACTAGAGGATAGATACTAGAGGATAGATACTAGAGGATAGATACTGGAGGATAGATACTAGAGGATTATATACTAGAGGATAGATACTAGAGGATAGATACTGGAGGATAGATACTGGAGGATAGATACTAGAGGACAGATACTAGAGGACATATACTAGAGGACAGATACTGGAGAAAAGACACTGGGGGACAGACACTGTAGGACAGACACTGGAGGAAAGATACTAGAGGATAGATACTAGAGGACAGATACTGGAGGATAGACACTGGAGGAAAGATACTGGAGGATAGAAACTAGATTGTAGACACTGGAGGAAAGATACTAGAGCATAGACACTAGAGGACAGATACTAGAGGACAGATACTAGAGGATATATACTGGAGGATATATACTAGAGGATAGATACTAGAGGATAGATACTACAGGATATATACTAGAGGATAGACACTAGAAGATAGATACTAGAGGATAGATACTAGAGGATATGTACTGGAGGATAGACACTAGAGGATAGACACTAGAGGATAGATACTAGAGGATAGATACTAGAGGATAGATACTAGAGGATAGATACTAGAGGATACATACTAGAGGATATATACTGGAGGATATATACTAGAGGATATATACTAGAGGATAGATACTAGTGGATAGATACTAGAGGATATATACTAGAGGATATATACTAGAGGATAGACACTAGAGGATAGATACTAGAGGATAGATACTGGAGGATAGATACTAGAGGATAGATACTAGAGGATAGATACTGGAGGATAGATACTAGAGGACAGATACTAGAGGATAGATACTAGAGGATAGATACTAGAGGATAGATACTAGAGGATAGATACTAGAGGACAGATACTAGAGGATAGATACTAGAGGATAGATACTAGAGGATAGATACTAGAGGATAGATACTAGAGGACAGATACTAGAGGATAGACACTAGAGGATATATACTAGATTATAGATACTAGAGGATTATATACTTGAGGATAGACACTGGAGGAAAGACACTGGAGGAAATACACAAGCCTAAAGAAATTCATATTTCTGGAACATTTTTAAAAATCAAAAGTGAATCTAAATTTACTGAACCCCTAAAAAGAGACATAGGTAGAAGAAAAAACCTGAAATGTCTAAACGCAGTGAAAAAAATTACTAACGGTGGTGAATACTACTTAAGTCTCTGAGAAAAGAAGCAGCAGATTCCCATAGAAACAACTGTGAAAAATGCGATTCCATCGGTCTTTCTGCATTAAATTGTCAAGGATTAGGACATGGTAATCACACACGGTAACCCACTGGTCCCACACCACTCTTTCACAGGACCTGATCTACAGGACCCAGTCATAGGTGGCCATTCCAAACGCCAGATTTATGGCCACGCTGCCATTTTGGTGACATCTGTTAGGCATCCAGGAATGTTTTAATACCCACCTCCCTTTTTCTTTCTTTTTTTCTTTTTTCATTTAATTAAATCTGGACGGGATGACATTTCTCACCTTTTTTCATCCTCCCCTGTGTGAAATTCTCTTTAGTTTTTTTGGGGGGGATTGGAGGGGACAAACCCAAATAGTGGCGACACCTATGGTGAGCTGAACGAGGGGAGCCACTTCCCTACTGGCATATTGATGTGGTATTACATGCCTGGAGCTAGCCAGCCAGAGAGAGGGACAGAAAGGAACCAAAACAGTTCTCAGAGTGCTTGGCTGATCCTCTGGTCCACAGGAGTCCAGGCTGCCCCCTGTTGATCAGGATGAGTGATGGTGTTTTGGATCCCCTAATAAGAGTGGATCAGAGGGAAACGATGACTCCCGACTCCACTGGAGAGAGAGGAGATTAGCTTTGTACACACAGTGTAAAATGGATATTTTCCAAAGCTCACTGAACTTGAAGGTGTGGGACAATTGTGGGACAATTGTCTCGAAGGAAGGAGACAGGGAACCTGCAGGGGGTTGTGGTTTCGGTGTGTGTGTGTGTGTGTGTGTGTGTGTGTGTGTGTGTGTGTGTGTGTGTGTGTGTGTGTGTGTGTGTGTGTGTGTGTGTGTGTGTGTGTGTGTGTGTGTGTGTGTGTGTGTGTGTGTGTGTGTGTGTGTGTGTGTGTGTCAGTGTGTCAGTGTGTCAGTGTGTGTGTCAGTGTGTGTGTCAGTGTGTGTGTGTTTGCAGGTCTTCATCTGTGGTCGTCGACGACCCAATGACTGAATTAATACAATGTTCATCATCCCAAGGTTTCCTTTGTGTTTCATCCGCTTCTGTCTCTCTACTGCCCTTGTTGGTCAGACACAATATATCATGGCACATACCTACTTCAGAGTTTGTCGACCTCTTCAAACATGTTATTTTTGCTATGTACACACTGATATCTCACAGACAACATAGGGCATAAAGGGCTTGTGCTGTAAATAAGTATGTGAGGCTTTGTCAGATTTATATCATTAAATAATGAATTAAAGCACTTGTTTTAAAATGCTGCATTTATTTGGGTTTCTTCTTGAATTACAGTATCCATGTATGTACAGTACACGTGCACAGTCAAATATGTATCTACTTATTTACGGGTTAACTTGATTCTAATAAATATAGAAACATCCCCCCCAAGTGTTCTGTGAACCTTATAAATGGATGCAAGGGTTGTCCATATTAACTATTGATGTATGGACTGTTGTGATGCTCTGATCTCTGGCTCTAGTACTGGGAGGAATCAAAGAACTGGAACAAAAGTTACAGATGAAATAATAAAATATAACATGTATCTTGAATGGACCTGGATCGATTTGATCCTAGTGCTTCGGCATGGTACGAAATTGCTCTTTAAAACGGTATACAGGTCAACAGAGTAAATAAAGTGTGGAAATAAAAGGTTACTAAAAATACAATAGTACAAATAAATAAAATAGACTTTTCCATTTGGATGTTGTATTATTGATAGTGGACAAAATAGTTGAGATGAAATAATGGATCTGTGAAGGACACATGAAGTCGACACAGTTTACCGAGCAAAAGCAGCAAATATACGAGGCGTGTTACAAGAGGGATTTCATCACTTCTTCCCTCAGTTCTCTGTCTAAGAGTTATAAATAAGTTAGCCTCTTGCAATGACAGAAATGTTGCATTATCCATATGGGCCAAGGGCGTAGAAGTTCAGTTTGTAGTTGATGCAAGTAACAAATAGCAATTTTTTTTTCTTTTTTTAAACTTTTTTTGTGACCAGATTGTACTCAGTCAAAAGTACACTAACAAAAGAATACTCTTCGCAAATTCTACTGAGCCCATGTCTGGACCTTTAATTTGTAAATTGACCTAATCTGTGACCGTTAGTAATGATTAGTCTGGATTAGTTGTCATTATGGGATAACGTCACCGGTAACTCGTTCAATCTCTAAATCACCTTCAATCTCTTCAGAGCAACCATAGCAACACCACATGCCAGGTGATGCTTCTAAGTGTAGCTAACAGATTCACAGCGATACAGTCGGTTCCTGCTATGTACTCATATTTGTAGTTGAATGCATTTTTTGGGGTATAATATAATGTTTTTCTGAATACAGGCTCACTAGTAACATCAGATTGTAATCATTTATTTACATTGTATGTGGCATTCTATGTGGGTGGATTTCAAAATGAGTAATTGACACATTTTCTCAATGTCCTACAGGCGATGCGTAAACCGTGTGAGCAACATACTGTGTCTACGAATATCATGTTCATTGTAAATGTGCGAGACTGATCCTGCTACTGCATATTTTAATTGTATGTCAGAGATGATACGGAGAAGCAAATCAAATCAAATCACATTTTATTGGTCACATACACGTGATTAGCAGATGTTACCGTGGGTGTAGCGAAATGCTTGTGTTTCTAGCTCCGACAGTGCAGTAACATCTAACAAGTAATATCTAACAAATTACACAACATATACCCAATACTCACAAATCTAAGTAGGAATGAATTTAAACTATATACACATGGACGAGCAACGTCTGAGCAGAAGAGAACCATGATTCATCGAATTCTTAATACATTTTCATCAACCAACTCCAAAAAACAACTGTCGCAGTGGACCTTTCCCAGACATGTCCCTCCAATTACATTTTGTCAGGAAACGGACCATTTTTTTTGTAAAGGTGATGCAACGTAAACTTTTCACCCCAACCCTCAAAAAACTTTGGGATAACGCAGATTGACAGGGAGGAATGATGGTGGTGGATGCATTATCCTGCTCCTATCCCATAATTCATTGCGCCCAATACCCTCTGTAGACCACAACACTCCCTAGAGAGATTTCATGCAACGATCAGGATAAACAAAAAAAAGTAAGGGGGCAAAGCCCTCCCTCCCTTTCAACCCCCTGCCCCCTCCAGCTCATGTCCTTGTTCCATAAAGTCCACCAGCTGTTGCCTTACACTAAACTCTGCTGAAGAGAAACTGATCTAAACGGACCAATCTGAGGAGTTGACTGTGAGGTTAGCAGAGGATTTGATTGTGGGGTTAGTGCGCCACCATCGAGTACGGCTGTGGTAGATAGTGTACAATACATGGCCAGAAGACTGACAGGCAGGGTCCACAGGTTTCAGACACACAGGTTTCAAAAACTCACTCCGCCATTTTAGCCATGTCAGACAAAGACACAGCAAAAACTCACTCCGCCATTTTAGCCATGTCAAGCTTTGCTAATGGGGACATGTACTGTAGATGGGGGGAAGCAGGGAGAAAGAAGAGGTGTAAGGGAGATGTAGCACACAGATGAGACGTCGTGAAACAATACAACAAGCTCTCATAGTGTCATTGCAGAATAAGACGCTGATCCGTGTTCTCCAAATGTCAAATTTAGAAGTTTCTCCAAAATGAATGTCAACTTTCAAAGTGTTTTTGTTTCTCTTGCTGCTCTGTATCGTTCCATTTATTTATTTTATTCTGTACATAGAAGCAAAGAGAACCATGATTCATCGAATTCTCTATCCATTTTCATCAACCAACTCCAAAAAATGACTGTCGCAGTGGACCTTTTGCAGACATGTCCCTCCAATTACATTGTGTAGTTTATTTTCTTCAAATTTCAAATTTAGAGGTTATGGGTTAAGTTTAGGCACTCATTCTGAATGGTTAAGGTAAGGGTTAAGGTTTTGGGTAGGGTTAAAACATTAAGTTTAGGCACTCATTCTTAATGGGTAGGGTAAGGGTTAAGGATTGGGGTAGGGTAGGGTTAAAACATTAAGTTTAGGCACTCATTATTAATGGGTAAGGTAAGGGTTAAGGTTTGGGGTAGGGTTAAAACATTAAGTTTAGGCACTCATTATTAATGGGTAAGGTAAGGGTTAAGGTTTAGGGTAGGGTTAAACATTAAGTTTAGGCACTCATTATTAATGGGTTAGGTAAGGGTTAAGGTTTAGGGTAGGGTTAAAACATTAAGTTTAGGCACTCATTATTAATGGGTAAGGTAAGGGTTAAGGTTTTGGGTAGGGTTAAACATTAAGTTTAGGCACTCATTATTAATGGGTAAGGTAAGGGTTAAGGTTTGGGGTAGGGTTAAAACATTAAGTTTAGGCACTCATTATTAATGGGTAAGGTAAGGGTTAAGGTTTGGGGTAGGGTTAAAACATTCAGTTTAGGCACTCATTATTAATGGGTAAGGTAAGGGTTAAGATTTGGGGTAGGGTTAAAACATTAAGTTAAGGCACTCATTATTAATGGGTAAGGTAAGGGTTAAGGTTTGGGTTTGGGTTAGGGTTAAAACATTACATTCAGACACTCATTCTGAATGGTTAAGATAAGGGTTGATGTTTTTGACCAAAAAATATAAATAAATAAACTGTGTCCACCACTTGGATTGAACATGCAACAAGAGTCCTGGGATTACACCCATCCACCACGCCCTAGCAAATCCTAAACCTACTTGATTGTAAAAGTGCTCACTGTTGCCCCTAGTGACCAGTTTTGATGGATTTTCTTGATGTCCTCAGGACATAGATAGAAGTTCAATTTCGACGAAAATCTTGAACGACCTGCCCCCCCACATAAAAAATAAGTAGATTGCTCGGCTGGACGGGCGATCCAAAAACATGTGACAGTTTTGGGGTGAGGGAAACAGCCAGACAGACATTGAGAGGTCAGGAGAGGGGCAGTGTGGCAACGTCTGGTACCCTTCTGTCCAAACCTATGAGCAGTCACCATCCTCCTTCTCATCTTCAGCATCAGCATCATCATTACTGAACTCCAGATGAACCCAGATTAATCGGTTAATTTCATTCGGAGACTGGAAGGTTTTTCAGGGATATTTTAGGATTTAACCGAAACAGAGGAGGTGAATCTGCGGCCAAAACAATTCACTTCTCTTTTATTTTAACGTGGAAAACAGTTACACAGCAGAACATGTGGAAACTGTCACAATTTATTATTATTATTATTATTATTATTACTTTTATTATTATATAGTCAAACAATTATTTATTATAGGAACTAATTAAAGAGACGTTATGTAGGCTATACATAAGTATTATACCTACATGTATTATCTTCAAATAGGTTTATAATAACTCCAATAAATAACGCATTTATATTGGCTCATTAAATAATTTATTTATTCATTACTTCTGTGATTCATTCCTCCGTTCGTTAGATGTTTCCTGTATGTCCTTATAAACCATTTACTAATTATTAGTTAAGTCTTTTTGCATGGCCTCTTCTAAAGTGTGTGATATTTATACTGTATGAATACTTTATAAATGTTTTGAGTGACCAGTGTATTTCCTCACAAAAAGATGGTCATGCTATAAGTAGACATTTCAACATGCCATGCATCTTAATGTCTCAAAATAACCCAGATCATATCAATGGGTAAAGAAGAAGACACAGGATGCTAAAGGAAATAGATTGAACATTTTATTCACAAAACAGGAATTTAAAGAAAATATGTTGAACATTTTATTCACAACACAGGAAGTTAAAGAAAATATGTTGAACATTTTATTCACAAAACAGGAATTTAAAGGAAATATATTGAACATTTTATTCACAAAACAGGAATTTAAAGAAAATATGTTGAACATTTTATTCACAAAACAGGAATTTAAAGAAAATATGTTGAACATTTTATTCACAACACAGGATGCTAAAGAAAATATGTTGAACATTTTATTCACAACAGGAATTAAAGAAAATATATTGAACATTTTATTCACAACACAGGATGTTAAAGAAAATATATTGAACGTTTTATTCACAACACAGGTTGCTAAAGGAAATACAATGTATATTTTACGTTTTATTCACAAAAACTGTTGTAAAACAACTGTTGCAAGCACTTGAGGAATAGTTTTGAAAGTTTTGCTAATGTTGTCAACCTCACGAACGCAAACTAATCCTAAAACAGGCAAATGTAGCCGACACACAACGGACCGGACAGTTTTTCTCTAGTGGATTTTAATTCCTTACATGTATGATTTTCAGGTAGTAATGTTACGTGTATGATTTTCAGGTAGTAATGTTACGTGTTTGATTTACAGGTAGTAATGGGACATGTATGACCTTTGAATGATTCCATTGCTTCATTATTTTAACCGCAGACTATTTTTCACACCTTTACTGGCCCTTAAAAGGTATTAATTATTTAAATGTAACGGGGAATATTCAGTTAAATAATGTATTCATATATTTGTTTCCTTAGCTCATAAGCAGTCTATGGACTGCTGTAAAGAGCGACTACAATCTAAACTTTGGTTTTGTTAGAAAAGTTAATGTATTCATATATTTGTTTCCTTACCTCATAAGCAGTCTATGGACTGCTGTAAGGAGCGACTGCAATCTAAACTTTGGTTTTGTTAGAAAAGTTAATGTATTCATATATTTGTTTCCTTACCTCATAAGCAGTCTATGGACTGCTGTAAGGAGTGACTGCAATCTAAACTTTGGTTTTGTTAGAAAAGTTAATGTATTCATATATTTGTTTCCTTACCTCATAAGCAGTCTATGGACTGCTGTAAAGAGCGACTACAATCTAAACTTTGGTTTTGTTAGAAAAGTTAATGTATTCATATATTTGTTTCCTTACCTCATAAGCAGTCTATGGACTGCTGTAAGGAGCGACTACAATCTAAACTTTGGTTTTGTTAGAAAAGTTAATGTATTCATATATTTGTTTCCTTACCTCATAAGCAGTCTATGGACTGCTGTAAAGAGCGACTACAATCTAAACTTTGGTTTTGTTAGAAAAGTCACTGCCAAGAAACACTTAGGTTAGCATGTGTTGACTAAAACCCTTATTTTAATGAGCAATATTACAACAATGTTCAATATATTTTCTTAACCTTGAACTGCAGTGGGCTAAATCAGAGTGTTTCTGGGTAGTCTTAAACAAATGTACTTTGAAACAAAAGTATACACCTCACACTTCTGTTTATGGGCTTTTAAAAAATAAGACAGTTGTCGTGGAATATCTGATCAAAGGGAAGAGAAACTACAGATTATTTCAAACAACACATTATTATAAGATTTGCAAAAATGGAGAATCAACTATTCACTCAACAATGCATAGTTGAAAAGCTCAATGAACAGTGACGGGTCTCGGCTTAAAAAAAAAAAGCCCTTTCCGCATACGTAGCTGTCAGCAGATAATGTGTAAAAGGTCATTAGTTGTCTGTGCAAACTTTAAGATAGCACAAGGTTGATAGCCCGAGGGCTCAACCGATCGAACTAAATTCACAACAGCAAAACACTATAATGTGCTCCTTCCTGTAAGGTTCCACACAGCTGACTTCCTGTAGATAGGAAACCCACAGGGATGGTACATGCTGCGGCCGCACCCAAGCGGACCTTAACTATACGCTAAGTCTCATGACTAAGTCCTACAAAGACAAGTTTATATCAGGTTAGAAAAAAACACTAGCATATGACAAGAGACTATTCTTTAATCACTGAAACAGGGGGAATAGCATGACTAATTAGGTACTCTTGCACGATACACCTGTACCATGTCAGATATAGAGTTGACTTTTATTACATTGTGAGTTTGCATCCCAGTATTACCATTTACACACACCACAGAAGAATGTACTTATTAATTGTGACATTATGAAAAATATGAATAACATTTCACTCATGAAGCCATGAGGACATTTGACTGCAGGAAAAGGCTACATATCTTTTTGAGGGAAGAGTGGAGTAAGTTGAGACACCCTTAATTCTAGGAAACCATAACATAAAATGTATAATTTGACAAAATATTTTGGAAGAGGTCATCGTTTCGTGGAGTCTGTGAAGGAATAAACCACATGGAAAAAGTGGTATGCCAGTTAGGTCTCAAAATGTATATTTTCACAAAGTCAAATTAATATAGTTTTATAGATTTCATGATGATTGTATCTAAACCAAAGTAGATAATGTTAAGATTGTTCTCTACATTAGTTGGGGTCTCTATTAGCTTCAATATGAGGTCCTGAACCTAGCATGAAAGTGAATCCTTGTAGCTGTGTGTGTTAATATAGTCAAAATGTTTGCCTCGGGGTAAGTTGAGCCAATGGTTGAGCCAATGGCAAGTTGAACAAATGTAAGTGTTTTTAATTTCCATGGGTAATACAAGGCAGTATTGTTGGGGTTTAAAGTAACAGATTCTTAAAATTATTAAAGAACAAAAAGTGATTGTGATTTTGTTGAATTGTGTTTGGGAAATAAAAATCAACATTAATTTAAAATGGTAGTGGTCTTAATTAATTCAGTAAAGACATGTTCAGACTGCTTAATTTACCCTGTCCTGCGGCTCAACTCACCCCATACCTGGGATAATTGTGCCAAGAGACCACTTTTTTGGGACAAGCTATGTTTTCAAAACTGTAATGTTTACGTAAATTCTGATTATTTCCAGGGATACACAACATCCTGAAATATATTTATATATCTTATTTAGAAAAAATACAATATTCCACTTGACAGAGTGATGCTGAATGTTAGAAATGGCTCAACTTTTCAACTCTGATCTATTGTGTGCTAATTTAGCTAGGTCATTGTGAGACCTTAAGGAGCATCTGGTAGTGTTAGAATGGCATGCCCATCGTTTTGTGAGAAATTGCACATCACTCAAAACATTTCTAAATTATTTCTAAAGTATAAATAGCCCACACGTAAGATGTGGTCAGACAAAAATACTTAATTTATGATTAGAAAATCCTCATCAGGATTAATATTAAACATATTGTGAATGTCTTTATGAATCATTATTACATAGTTTAAAAGTTGTTTATAAATGTGTTAATAACATAGTTACTAACATTTACACATGTGGGAGTAATGATTAATATGTTATGAATAAACTATTTACTTATCCATTATTTTGTTTTTGATAAAGTGCCACCTTAAAAAAAAGAAAATCGTAAAAAAGAAAAAAAGAAATTTACAACATAAATAAGTTATACCTTTTTACTTTTTTACTTTTTACACAAGTATTATAAGTCGTTTTATTTTTCTTCTTATGCATAAATAAAGACATGTTTTTTTTTTAACGTATTTCTTTGGAATGCATGAAACAGTAGATATTTAATGTTTTTGCACAACATTAACATAAGAATAAAACATAGACCTGTGATGATTTTTTTTTATATACACAAATACGCTTCAGCCCAGCTTGATCAAAAAAGAGAATCAGGTGCTCAAAAAATGGACTTGAAACTCTCCAAAAAAACTTTTCTTACCCGAGGACACTTCAACTGGGGACATTCTGGGAGACTAAAGATAAAGGAACATTCTTTCTGCATATAGAGAAAATCTTTATTAACGGGACATATAAACAACAGGCTTAGGTTTTGGGTTAATCGCTTTTATCAGAGCCTTGGGTAGGAAAAGGTGGGAGACATCTGTACAGCATCTCAAGAGAAAACATGGCTACTTTATAATATACATTTGACATATAATCCTGTAAATCTATACAAAACATAAAGGTTATATACACAATACCAGTCAAAGTTTGGACACACCTACTCATTCCAGGGTTTTTCTTTATTTGTACTATTTTCAACATTGTAGAATAATCCTGAAAACATCAACACTATCAAATAACACAAATTAATTAATGTAGTAACTAAAAAAATGTTAAACAAATCTATTTTTTAAATTCTAACTCTTGTTCTGCAGCCTTCTCAATTCAGATGAACACAATTTACATGTTTGGCTGAATGCTCAAGGATATCAGCGATATGATTATATCTCTGAAACTGCCTTTCACTGGTTAGCGATGCTAACCATGCAGCATATATCCCTTCTCGTGTCTCATGTTTCACTTAGTAACTCTTTCTACTGCAGTGTGACAGCTAGAACCCACTGCTATGACAGTTAGAACCCACTGCAGTGACAGTTAGAACCCACTGCTGTGACAGTTAGAACCCACTGCTGTGACAGTTAGAACCCACTGCTGTGACAGTTAGAACCTACTGTTGTAACAGTTAGAACCCACTGCTGTGACAGTTAGAACCCACTGCTATGACAGTTAGAACCCACTGCTGTGACAGTTAGAACCCACTGCTGTGACAGTTAGAACCCACTGCTGTGACAGTTAGAATCCACTGCTGTAACAGTTAGAACCCACTACAGTGACAGTTAGAACCCACTGCTGTAACAGTTAGAACCCACTGCTGTAACAGTTAGAACCCACTGCTGTGACAGTTAGAACCCACTGCTATGACAGTTAGAACCCACTGCTATGACAGTTAGAACCCACTGCTGTGACAGTTAGAACCCACTGCTGTAACAGTTAGAACCCACTGCTGTGACAGTTAGAACCCACTGCTGTGACAGTTAGAACCCACTGCAGTGACAGTTAGAACCCACTGCTGTAACAGTTAGAACCCACTGCTGTAACAGTTAGAACCCACTGCTGTGACAGTTAGAACCCACTGCTGTGACAGTTAGAACCCACTGCTGTGACAGTTAGAACAGACTACAGTGACAGTTAGAACCCACTGCTGTAACAGTTAGAACCCACTGCTGTGACAGTTAGAACCGACTGCTGTGACAGTTAGAACCGACTACAGTGACAGTTAGAACCCACTGCTGTGACAGTTAGAATCCACTGCTGTAACAGTTAGAACCCACTGCTGTGACAGTTAGAACCCACTGCTATGACAGTTAGAACCCACTGATGTGACAGTTAGAACCCACTGCTGTGACAGTTAGAACAGACTACTGTGACAGTTAGAACCCACTGCTGTGACAGTTAGAACCCACTGCTGTGACAGTTAGAACCGACTACAGTGACAGTTAGAACTCACTGCTGTTGATGCAGGGACCAAAATGAAAAGGATACAAGAGAACAACAAACGTCACACATATTCTTTGTGGATTCCATATCTCGCATTTCCATGCTTTGGCTGAAATCCCAGACCTCATCACATGACCCCAACCGCATAATTACACACAATAAACATCACATTCACGGTTGGTACACATTTAAGACTTTAGAGAAAAACAAGCACACCCTAGAGCTATCTAATTTATTTCCCTCTTGTCACCGAACCCCAGCGATGAGAAATCCCAGAGAAATCCCGAAGAGCGATTAATTCATTCTCACACATGGGGGGGCAGCGGTGGCAATAGTGACAGCAGGGGTCCATTAATCTCCAAAATATGGACCCCACATGCCTGAGCCAATGGGATGGCCAGATCTGCCTCGCACCCACAGATACATGGAGTTCATGTGGAGTTCATCATGATGGCTGTGGTGTTGGCGATGGCGACATCGATGACGATGGAAGGTTCGACGCTGATGCCCCACTTTCGTCTGAACTCAGAACGCGGTCACTGTGGCCTGAAAGCAGCATGTCTAAATGAGTGTTGGCAGTGATGTGCTCTCGTCTATGTACACATTTCATTTGCTAGTTTTCAGTATTATTCTTTTTTTAAATTTGAGGGGGGAGGCAGAGGAGTTGGGTAATGAAGACCGTCAGAAAGCACTTGCTTTTTTTTTTACATGAATGATTAAATTATGTGAGGAAGTGATATAACTCTGTTTTACAAGAGAAGTTCTCAGCTGTTCTAATTTTAAGATGTTTAATTTTAACTACACATTTACTGATATTACATTTTTTATCCCCTGTATTGCATTGTACATTTTTCATTTTTTTGTTTCACTATTATTTATTTTGTTTCAACAAACGTGCTCATTTCTACTGTCTGTCTGAACACCGTAATTTGCGTAGCCTACATATCATCCACGTTTCACTGCCTTTTTCCAACTCTGACCCTTTAAATGTTCTGTACCATAGTGGATTATTCCAGTGTACCGTAGTGGATTAATCTAGTGTACCATAAACACATGGATTAATCTAGTTTACCATAAACACATCGGTTAATCTAGTCCACCATAGTGGATTAATCTAGTGTACCATAGTGGATTAATCTAGTGTACCATAGTGGATTATTCTAGTGTACCATAGTGGATTATTCTAGTGTACCATAGTGAAATATTCTAGTGTACCATAGTGGATTATTCTAGTGTACCATAGTGGATTATTCTAGTGTACCATAGTGGATTAATCTAGTGTACCATAGTGGATTAATCTAGTGTACCATAGTGGATTAATCTAGTGTACCATAGTGGATTATTCTAGTGTACCATAGTGGATTATTCTAGTGTACCATAGTGGATTAATCTAGTGTACCATAGTGGATTAATCTAGTGTACCATAGTGGATTATTCTAGTGTACCACAGTGGATTAATCTAGTGTACCACAGTGGATTAATATAGTCTACCATAAACACAAGGATTAATATAGTCTAACATGGTGGATAAATCTAGTGTACCATAGTTGATTAATCTAGTGTACCATAGTGGATTAATCTAGTCTACCATAAACACAAGGATTAATCTAGTCTACCATAAACACAAGGATTAATCTAGTCTACCATAAACACATGGATAAATCAGCATCTGCCCTGACTGTGTCCTGTGGCCCAAGGCAAAATGTATCAAGATTTACATCCAAGGCTGGATTAAGAAATCATAGTCCCCTGACTGTATTTGAAATGTTGTGGTATCCAATTGTTAGTAGTTACTGTCTTGTCTCATCACTACAACTCCCGTACATGCTCGGGAGAGACGAAGGTCGAGAGCCATACGTCCTCCGAAACACAACCCAACCAAGCCACACTGCTTCTTAACACAATGCGCATCCAACCCGGAAGCCAGTCGCATGACTGTGTCGCGAGGAAACACTGTACACCTAGCGACCTGGTCAGCACGCACTGCACCCGGCCCGCCACAGGAGTCGCTAGTGCGCGATGAGACAAGGATATCCCTGCTGGTCAAACCCTCCCTAACCCGGACGACGCTAGGCCAATTGTGCATCTTCACATGGACCTCCCGGTCGTGGCCGGCTGCGACAGAGCCTGGGCTCGAACCCAGAGAGTCTCTGGTGGCACAGCTAGTACTGTGATGCAGTGCCTTAGACCACTGCCCCACCCAGGAAGCCCCCGAACTGCATTTTGAAATCTGCAAAAGTCAAATTGACAGCCTCAACCATAGAAATATAACCCATAGATGGCAGTTCCCATTCAACTCAGATCTGGCATCCAATACTAGTGTAGCCATGAGTTTAACAGTACAATTGCGAGGGTCAGAGTTTACAAGACCACTTCTATGGATTATATGTCTATGGCCACAACTCAACAAACTGTAGCCTGTATCTATATTTGGTGCACGTGCTGCCCAAGCTGTGGACTTCCAGACTGTAGGCATACCGGTATCTGCCAAAATAAAGGAAACACTTGAGTAACACTTGAGTAATCAAAGGATACAAAGTATATGTTATGGTGTGATGTGCGTTTTCCTTGCCTGGTTTAGGTCCACTTGTAGAAGCTATGCCAAGGAGCATTGAAGCTGTTCTGGCAGGTGGTGGTGGCCCAACACCCCTTTAAAACACTTTATGTTGATGTTTCCTTAACTTTGGCAGATACCTGTATGTGCTTGTGCTAAAACTTAATCCAGCAATTTTTTTATAAAATATTGATCCTCCGAGGCTAAATTATGCTCTCGGTTGTATTTTGAACATTGAGAGCGGGCTCCTGTGGTTGGATAAAGAAATATATAATAAATATTCATATTTAAAACATAATTACATTTTTTGGCCTCTTGGGCCCCCTATGGGCTTGGGCCCAGTCCCTGACTCACATAATTGACCAGTCATATTTATTTATTATGCAGTTTGTTAATTTATTTTATTTTAATTAGTTACCCAATCAGGGCTGGGCCCCTCAGTTACCCATATGGGCCCCCAGCCTCCTCTCCTCCCCCATCTGATGATTTGCAGAGGAGCAGCAGGCATCAGCAAGCAGTCTACATTCATTGAGAGTGGGAACCTGAGTCTTCCTGTGGTTGGCGGTTTAAGTGAACAAAATATAAAATATATACTACATATATAATATATACCGTATATATTTCCTTAATTTTTTGGGAGGGTTTCTCTTCTTATTTAAAAAAACGTTTTACTTCGTTGTCGCCTCATGGGTCTCCCACGGGCCCATGTGCTTAAGCCGGGTTAAACCCCTGCATTAAGCCGGCCCTGCTTACATCCACATACAGTACATGTGAGGGTGTTGCTCAGTATACTGTTCTCTGTGACAGATTTCTCATCACAGGAACACGTGAGAACAGCGTTTGTTCTCTCCTCCTCGTTCCTCAATCTCCTCTGAGAGCATTAGAGTGATAATACCTTGGAGGCCACTGCCCCGCCTCTTAACCTCTCTCTCTAATCTTGCCGTGAACCTTTCACCCTGCCATCATATCACAGAGAACGAGGGATTGGAATGAAATAAATATAATAGAAATGATTCAGGTCCCCTCAGTTCCTTTGCGTCAGATTAAAGAATGTCATTTAGAGGTATTTGGTCTAATTTGAAAGTGCCAGAACCACTTCATGTCAAACAGGTAATCTACTCAAATGCCAAGGCTTTACACATTGATTTACAATCAAAACAATAACAAAATAAATACCGTCCAACATAAATAACAGAATTAATACAAACATCCAGAGTAAATTACAGCCTCAATTGTCTCTGGGAGGCAATGCTGATGATATGGAAATAATTTGGTTTTGATTAGGCTGCTGGGTTGTTCAAGATAGCACTGCGTGCTTCAGTGGCTAAACTACATGCAGCTCAATCACGGACCTGCGTGATATTTCAATAATGATCTAGGCCGCTGAGATTGATTAAACCTCCATTGTTTTCATCATAAAACGGCCTCATCATATCTCTAACAGGAGGCCTGGGGCAGAAAAGCTGACAGAGAACCAAGCTGCTATGTAGGTTAGCTTTACAAAAGCCTTTTTTTTAACGAAATAAATAAATAAAGTGCTTGGAGAGGTGAGTGCTCGGTCAGCTAGTCTCCACATCCCATCGAGTCACATCTGAGGGCAGTCACTAGGCCGTTACTGATCTAATGTGTAGCGAGTGTGCCGTCTAGCATACAAACTCAGAGCCAAACACGGCTAGCTGAACCCGACGCACACACAGAAACAGGCTTGCAGTTTATTCCAGTGGATAGTGTTGATATTAACACATACCTCGCACAATTATACATGCCATTGTATCTTTTAATACATGTGGAAAAGTTAACATGCATAATTGTTAAGAATAATATTTAAATGCTTTGAATCCTGGATATTTTGGGCATACGATCAGGAGATTTGATATGATGTTTATGTGTATGAGTAGGCTTTGCATGTACGAATGAATATTTTGAGTGTATAACTGCTGATATAAAATCAATACATAAAAATCAAGATAGATTCAACACTTTTTTAGCTAACGAAAAAAAAGTATCTTGTTTAAAATGTACTAAATTGAAAGGACTAAATGTAACGTAGGCTTACTGCTATATATGAACACTTTACATGTTTTGAGAAGGCAGAAACATGTCCCAGATATTACGATACAAACCTGCAAAAAAAAAGTATTTTTAGATGTCACCTTATAAAAGGCTATCATTCTCAATGCCAGACTTCCACCATGCTATATTTTTCAAACTTGACATCTTACACTACTAGGGGCGAGGACCTATGAGGGACAGGAAATGCAGAGAAGGTGGTAGTTTACACCAGTTGATATTTCTCTCCTCTGTAAGGTTTAAGTGGGCCTAGGGCTGTGATTGCAAAGTTATTCTAATGCGTGAACTCTCCTTCAGGCCATAGAACAACACCGGGGGCAAAATGTCCGAAAACAATACCACTGTACTCTAAGGAGTGAATTGTGGTCTTGTAGACATAATGGGGGGGTCCTGAGTGGTGCAGTGGTCCAAGGCACTGCATCGCAGTGCTAGCTGTGCCACTAGAGACCCTGGTTTGAGTCCAGGCTCCGTCGCAGCCGGTCTCGACCGGGAGACCCATGGGGCGGCGCACAATTGGCCCAGCGTCGTCCGGGTTAGGGGGGGGTTTGGCCCAGCGTCGTCCGGGTTAGGGGGGGGGTTTGGCCGGCAGGGATGTCCTTGTCCCATCGCGCTCTAGTGACTCCTGTGGCGGGCCGGGCGCAGTGCACGCTGACACGGTCACCAGGTGTACAGTGTTTCCTCCGACACATTGATGTGACTGGCCTCCGGGTTAAGTGGGTATTGTGTCAAGAAGAAGTGCGGCTTGGTTGCGTCTCGACTTTCGCCTCTCCCGAGTCCGTACGGGAGTTGCAGCGATGGGACAAGACTGTAACTATCAATTGGATTCCACGAAATTGGGGAGAAAAAAGGCAAAAATTATTATATTTTTTAAATAAGACATGATGGGAAAGGTCAGAGAGATGTTCTCTGTTTGCAACGTGGTAGTACAGACACCACGGCTAGCACGGTAACCTGGCTGTTGTCTGTACCCACGGTAACCTGGCTGTTGTCTGTACCCACGGTAACCTGGCAGTTGTCTGTACCCACGGTAACCTGGCAGTTGTCTGTACCCACGGTAACCTGGCTGTTGTCTGTACCCACGGTAACCTGGCAGTTGTCTGTACCCACGGTAACCTGGCTGTTGTCTGTACCCACGTGACCCTGGCAGGTGTCTGTACCCACGGTAACCTGGCATGTGTCTGTACCCACAGATGAGTGGTCCACTCACTCTCGTTCATGTTCCTGTGTACCAGATTCCTGGACCAGTACACTCACATTGTGATTTCTGTGTGTTTGAGTGTTTTCCTTTTTCTAGAGTGACCTCCGCGTGACCAGCCACTCTCACCCAAGGATACACTTAAAGTACACTAAAAGTGGAAATAAAATTCAATGCGATGTCTTTTTTTTATTTCATATGTTCGTCTACACCTTGAAAATGAACTGTAAAATATTAAATGTTTGATGCAGGTACATGCAAGTGCAAAGAATTTTATCCACAAAATGTTTTTCAAATGTACTTCTTGGTTTCTATCGTGTTCTGAATGCCAGAGTGTGGTAAAAGTCGATGCAAGTTTGAATATATTTCTAAGATTTATAAGAGTATTTTTTTATTTCGGTCTCTTTCCTAAGCTTCTGCATTTGCACTTCTGCAAAACGAGTTACTTCTGACCCGACTGCCAGGATCGGGTCAGAAGTAACTCGTTTTGCTTTGTTGTCGACACACATCAGTAGACAACAATAATACAGAGTACTGAACATTTTTTATATTGTCAGCCATTACAATTAAGACAGCAACTGTTAATCATGCACTTTGTACTATGAAATGTACAACTACACATTTTTTGGTCATTATATACGTTCCAGGAGAAAGTAAAGAGTTAATATGTCATTGTGAATAAAAAATATATATTTTACAGATCACAAAAAATGATTAGCAATAGTGAATAATTAAGAAAGACATAGGTTTTCTCTGGTCCTCATCTTACGCTTTCTCAGAACTAAGACACTAAGATTCATCATGAGGACGAGAGAAAGTTATTCACCTGAGCATGAATCATACGATGATTGGTGGTTATTTAAACTAAATTATAACGAAAATATTATCTGATTCCGACATGAATATGCGTAAAACCTGGTATTTTCAGAAAATCGAACTTTGACTTCAATTCGGCACATGAATCTCAAGCTAGGATTTGACCGTGAAAACTACACTCAAAGAACAGTGATATAACATTTTTAACAGTTAAAAAAATAATTACACATAATTAGAATGCAAAATATAACATTATCGGATATCTATTTTTTGTGTAAAAACTCATAACAATTATTTTAACATGTACAATGTATACACATTCCAGATGTTATATGGTTCAACTTAGGATTAATGATAATTTACCCTATTCTCTTTTAATTTAATCAATTCTATATTTTGAAGAATATTACCCCTCGTTAGAACTTAGTATTTTATAGCCAACTATAATTGGTAAGTGTGAGACGTACAAGAGTATCGTAAAATACAACAAAATATGAACCCACACAGAATAAGCATGTCTGCGATTAAATAATTGTATCATTATCAGTAACATTTGTAGAAACAGTCTACATTACATTTACATATATAAATACATTAAATACATTTCTAAGCCTACCTGATACTATGATAATGATCTACATAAGGGTCATCTGATGAACTTTACAATTCAACATTTACGACGACGAAAAACATACTCATCATTCCCAGGACAATATTGACAGAGGAATAATGACAATATAATTTTTCGTAAATTATGGAATTAGAAATTGTTTTTCTTTTGTAATTATATCTACATTAAAGTGTTGCATTACTCATCTGAAAATTAATACCAATTATATTTATCAATAACAAAAATAAGGGAATAACAGTAAAACATACATTTTGTCTTCTTCCTGTTACAATGATGTGGTTATATAGTATTATGGATACTGTTTTTTGAAACTGTAGTTTTTTTAATGTATTTCTACATGTTTTACGCATTTTACATGAACGCGTTTGTTTGCATGCATTTCAATATATGTAAGAATGCAAGCATCTAAAAATTATTATAGTCGTCACACTCAACCCTAAATATAAACATAATTCATATTTTCAAAATGTATGAAAAATGTATAACATGTTAAACAATTGCACACTGATAGGATTCGTAAGTGTTGACCTTGTGACAATCGTCCAAAGTCTATAGGAAATAATGCCTTCTATAAGATAAAGTAACACCGCAGTGACACAACATATGGATGACGGACTCTCGAGTGGCGCGGCGGTCGAAGGCACTGCATCGCAGTGCTAGAGGAGTCACTACAGACTCTGGTTCGATCCTGGGCTGTATCACAACTGGCCGTAATTGGGAGTACCATAGGGCGGTGTAAACAATTGGCCCAGCGTTGTCCGGGTTTGGCCGGGGTAGGCCGTCAGTGTAAATAAGAATTTGTTCTTAATTGACTGACTTGCCTAGTTAAATAAAGGTTAAATGTATGGATTGAGTGTCCTTCATCTGTATCCACGTGTTGCTTATATCTTGGGAATGTGTCCCATATAGCGATAGCACCTAGACTCTGGCTATACACACAGTCTACTGAAGTCTGACAGGGGCAACAACAGAGTTCCACCCTGCTGAAGTCTGACAGGGGCCACAACAGAGTTCCACCCTGTTGAAGTCTGACAGGGGCCACAACAGAGTTCCACCCTGCTGAAGTCTGACAGGGGCCACAACAGAGTTCCACCCTGCTGAAGTCTGACAGGGGCCACAACAGAGTTCCACCCTGCTGAAGTCTGACAGGGGCCACAACAGAGTTCAACTGTTCGAGCAGCAGGTCCCACTTGATGCATGGATTCTACCCCAGCTTCACCCCATTACATAAAGGGACAGGACACACCACTATATTGGGCGAACAGACAAGAGACCATGTGACTGCATGGTCAGATATATATATATATATATATATATATATATATGAGAGAGAGAGAGCATCCCACACCCTCGTAATTATGGCCCACAGCTCAACAACCATTTCACTAACCCAGGGTCATACTGACCTACTTACGGCCTGATTGTACATAGTGTTTCATGTTCACTATATTGTCCTTGATGAACAGCATGTGTGTAAGTGTGGGTATGTGTGTATGTATGTGTAGCAGAGGCCTGATACGAAACAATGGCGTTCCTATTTTCCAGTTGTATAAAACGGCCCTGGTGAAAGGCAATAGATAGGCCGCAATCATAAAGGCATGGCTGTAATTGATGTTCCTCCCTGATGATAATTGCTGCCTGGACTCTTCATACCCCGCCAGTTACAGGGACCAAAGCCTGTGGTAACAGAGAGACTATTGGCTTCTCAGCCTTTCACCTTTGACCCTGTATTTTATCCTGCAGGAAGTCAGTTTGGTTTGTAGGAAGATCCACATTACTGACTGATGACTAGGGATGTCTTACCCTGAGGGGTCAGGAGAAAGTTGGAATCCCTCATTAACTTTGAACATTTACGTGTTGAACTGTTTAAAAAAATGTCTACATTTAAAATAGGTAAACAATATATACGAAAGTAGTCAAATGTTTGAGGTAAAATGTAATAATATGGTACAAATGTACATTTTTAAATAATAATAATTATTATTTTTATTGTTGATGCATTGATGCATAGCTATTATTGGATAACTGTAATATTTTATAATATGCTATTTTTGATATGTTACTAATATGTTATTCATGTTAATAAAAAATACAAAATCATGGTCATCATTGCATCACAGGGCATCATTGAAAAAGTAACTCTGGTCACAATCGGGATTCTCTGTTTTAATAAAGAAGAAATCAAAACAACACGTAAATGGTTTGTGGTACACGGTTAACAGTCCTGAGAGGACTGAGTTGTGTGTTTATGAAGTGGCCACAGGAGAAACAACGCACATCCAATTAAGATTGATTCCTATGCAATGTTCAGCGGCGGAAAAACAGGTCAGCCAGTCATAATGGGGGTGAACTTTTGACCTGTGTAAAAGTGTCTCTATTGTTCCCACATTGGCCAGACAGCACCGGTCCTTTTCAATTAATTGATCTTATCACATTTATCAACATATTTACTTGTTGTGGATAATGTTGTTTTTTCGGTACTGTAGAGTATTGCTCGGAAAGCATGGGAGGTGGATACAGAATGTCTCCCGGTGAGTAAAAAACAGAGTTTGAGGATTAAAAGTGTCACCTGGTATCATCGCTCTAATATTCATTACAGCAATAACTTGCAATTACAGTACTATTGAGATGCAATGGTTTGTGTCAACGTTTTACTGCTAAGGCGCCGGACTATACTCCCTCTGTACTAATGCATATATTAAAAGTTCATCAGACATGTTTTATTGAAAATCTGATTATCTGAATTTTGAATATTTGTTCTCCTGCTACATTCAGCCGTGTTGGAGATGTGTAAGATTGGCAGACAGAGAGTTGTTTTCTTTTTGGGGGCATTTTGCATGGTGTCTTTAGGCTGATTCTGACCTGATTTCTGTCCGCAGCGAGCCTCCATTTGGCTTCATGGGCGAGCAGCAGCCTTTATAAACACGAGAAACAAAATGGCGGCGTACGGTACCTTATGACTCCACCACGGTTTTCTTCCTGTCTCAGAGAGTGACTGTCCTCCACGAGGACTCTGTCAGCACTATGGCCACCATGTCTCTACTTTTGTCCGCGAGACGAGAAGAGGCACCCAGAATTCCGATTAAAAAAAAAAATGTTTGTTTTTTTACAGTAAGTCCTTGATATTTACAATCCCTGTTATTTAAAACACCTTATTATCAACTCTCTACATCACTGATTTCTATGTTTTGATATTAACTAAAAAAAGCTAAATAATCGGACCGTGATTTTCCATATGCCTTGCGTACAATTTCCTCTCTCTACCATTCGCTCTGCGTCTCGAGGTCTCTTTTGACTTCTATTCCTCCTCTCTCTCTGCGGCGGCATCATAATATCACATTGCACAGCCTGCCCTCGACAAATGGGAATTTCATACTCTAGTGGACACAGCCTTTACACTATCATTAGCTCACATTCTCCTCAGCGGTGCAAATGCCATGTAGCAGGACGAAGGGGGCCCTGGCTGACCGAGGCTGGCAGGGTGGAGGTGGTTGGAGGGTGGGGGCCGCTGGGAAGAGTGGGGGAAAAAAGGGCTTTGGGTAATTGCTGTTCGCCCTGAAGGCACGGGCCAAGTCTAAGGACTGTCGCCTGATTGGCTACATATTGCTGCCGTGCAAACACCACCAAAGTAAAGAAGATAGCATCGATTGTCTGGAGTAAATGTGGTCATTATTATTTATGTCCTCATTTTCTTTAACTTAGTCTGAATATTGTAATTATTATTCCTCAGGAACAATTATAAACGTCTACTCACAGAGCTTCTTGAGAAGTGCAAATGTTTGGTTTTCATTAATCCTAATACATTTCCCTTCATTGGAATTAAAATTAAGTCATTAAATGCTTAATTGAGATACATTTGTTTGTCCTCCTTCCCAAGTATTTTATTACACCTTATGATTAGACAGCTCTCCTCCCTATTAGTGATGCCATATGCTTTTAAGAATAAGACAGTGGAAATCAGTGAATGAAAACTAAAATAGTTTGCAGTGGGTGTTACATTCCTTTGTTGTAGTTATCTATCTCTTTGCCTCCCGTCCTATGAGCCAAAATGAACCAAACCAATTGAAAGGGAAAATGTACACATACATAAACATCTCCAAGTAGAAAGGGGGACCAAGGGAGAATTGTTTCTGTCAGTACTCCCCCTGAGAAATGAAAGCAAATGCTGGCTCTGTCGGAAGCTATTAGGAGCGAGGACTGCTTCTCACCCGACCCTCTGTGCTACCGACTCACGACTCTCTCCAAATCCACAACTGCTACACAAACTCAGCTTCCTGCTAAATTGTTTCTCGTACTTGACAGAATTTGACTTACCATTGTTCCTATTTTTTGCGTCATAGTATGACGTTAGACAATTCCCTTACCTACCTACAGTACAGAACAGTACAATTCCAATGATCACATTTCTCAGTACTAGCATAACAGCTTGGAGGGATGGATGAGGATATGAGATATGAGATGGGGTGAAACTGCGGTCTCCACGCGTCAGAATAATGGGTGAGGACCTTGTCTTCTCAACACTTTGTCTCTTGCACCAGTTTCTGTTTTAAGTAAAAAAACAAACTCTCAAATTCAATTGGTCCTCAATCCAGGTGAGGAAGACAGCATTTGTGAATGTGTCTTAATGGAAGAATGTGTTTTGGGGGTGGAGAATGAGGGAGGGAGGTAGTAACAGTATTTTGGTGCCAATATATTATTGTCTGCAGGGGGCAGAGGAGATGAGTCTGGTCATCCATCTGAGAAGGAAATATGGTATTTTAGGTCACGTATACCACTTCCTCTTTCTCTCTATCTCTTTTATAGGACGCTGGGTTCATGTAGAGTGCAGTGATTACGGATTTGAATGGAGCTAAAATGGAAACGTCTCCGGGGCACTCTCTGACCTGTCATCTTCCGTCTTCCTCCAATGGATCTGATGAGTACAGGCCCTACTCGCTATCCTATTCACCTCTCTCTCTTTCTCTGTCTCTATCTCTGTCTCTCTCTTTCTCCCTCTATCTCTCTTTCTCCGTCTCTCTCTCTTTCTCCCTCTCTCTTTCTCCGTCTCTCTCTCTTTCTCCCTCTCTCTCCGTCTCTCTCTCTTTCTCCCTCTTTCTCCCTCTCTCTTTCTCCGTATCTCTCTCTCTTTCTCCCTTTCTCTTTCTTTCTCCGTCTCTCTCTCTCTCTTTCTCCCTCTCTCTTTCTCCCTCTCTCTCTCTTTCTCCATCTCACTCTCTTTCTCCATCTCTCTCTCTTTCTCTGTCTCTCTCTCCCCCTCCCTCTGTCCTCCCTCTCTCTCTCTCCCCCCTCCCTCTCTCTCCCTCTCTCGCCTCTCCCTCTATCTCGCTAACCTAGCCGGGCCGTGCCGGCACATTGTAGCAGTACAGCAGAGCAGAGCATCTTCCGCTCCATACATCTACCCTCCTCTCCACCACACATCTCCTCCTCCACTCCTACCCTCCTCTCCATCACACATCTCCTCCTCCACTCCTACCCTCCTCTCCATCACACATCTCCTCTTCCACTCCTACCCTCCTCTCCATCACACATCTCCTCCTCCCATCCCACCCTCCCCTCCATCACACATCTCCTCCTCCCCTTCTACCCTCCATCCCTCCTCCCCTTCCACCCTCCTCTCCGTCACACATCTCCTCCTCCCCTCCATCACACATCTCCTCCTCCCCTCCTACCCTCCATCCCTCCTCCCCTTCCACCCTCCTCTTCATCACACATCTCCTCCTCCCCTCCTACCCTCCATCCCTCCTCCCCTCCATCCCTCCATACATCCACCCTCCACTCCATCACACATCTCCTCTTCCACTCCTACCCTCCTCTCCATCACACATCTCCTCCTCCCATCCCACCCTCCCCTCCATCACACATCTCCTCCTCCCCTTCTACCCTCCATCCCTCCTCCCCTTCCACCCTCCTCTCCGTCACACATCTCCTCCTCCCCTCCATCACACATCTCCTCCTCCCCTCCTACCCTCCATCCCTCCTCCCCTTCCACCCTCCTCTTCATCACACATCTCCTCCTCCCCTCCTACCCTCCATCCCTCCTCCCCTCCATCCCTCCATACATCCACCCTCCTCTCCATCACACATCTCCTCCATCCCTCCTCCCCTCCTATCCTCCATCCCTCCTCCCCTTCCACCCTCCCCTCCATCACACATCTCCTCCTCCCCTCCTACCCTCCATCCCTCCTCCCCTTCCACCCTCCCCTCCATCACACATCTCCTCATCCCCTCCTACCCTCCATCCCTCCTCCCCTTGCACCCTCCTCTCCATCACTCATCTCCTCCTCCCCTCCTACCGTCCATCCCTCCTCCCCTTCCACCCTCCACTCCATCACACATCTCCTCCTCCCCTCCTCCCCTCCATCCCTCCTCCCCTTCCACCCTCCTCTCCATCACACATCTCCTCCTCCCCTCCTACCCTCCATCCCTCCTCCCCTTCCACCCTCCACTCCATCACACATCTCCTCCTCCCCTCCTACCCTCCATCCCTCCTCCCCGTCCACCCTCCTCTCCATCACACATCTCCTCCTCCCCTCCTCCACTCCATCACACATCTCCTCCTCCCCTCCTACCCTCCATCCCTCCTCCCCTTCCACCCTCCCCTCCATCACACATCTCCTCCTCCCCTCCTACCCTCCATCACTCCTCCCCTTCTACCCTCCATCCCTCCACCCCTCCAACCCTCCTCCCCTTGCTGTTCATCCTCAGTGGCGTTGAAAGCAGATCTGTTCTTTAAACTAATCGTCCGTTATGTGAAACAGACCTGATTACAGGCTGACGGCAGGAATTAAGGCCAAATGAGTCATCCGACGTCCGACCACTAATGACAACTTCGTTTCTAAAGCAGGGCTAATTTTTGATCTGCGAGCAAACACTCAAGCAGTTCAGATCAAGTGTTATTTGGTCATCTATTTCATGTGTTTCTTTGATCTTGCATCAATAGGATACAGTTTAACCGTAGGGAGACAACACAATTATAGTCCAATGTATGTGCTTCCATCCCATTATTTTCTGTAGCATAATAGCTATATTATATTAACGCGTTACTAATTTGCCGTAGTTTAATTTGTCAATATTAAGTGACATCTACAGTCATTTTAAAATGGCTGTCTCTGTCTCCGGACTCCAAACCTCTTTGAAAACCTATGGTTTTGAATTGAAGAGGTCAGTCTGTAAGTGTAGACGAAGGATATCAAGGATCTGGGAAAAAAATGTTTTGGAATGATCCTTCCCAAAGTATTCTCCAATCTCGTAAAACAATTTAGAAAAAAAAATATTTATTGGAGGGTACTTTTGACCCATATCTTTTAAAGTCAAACAATTTCTTTTTAAACTAAATCAATTTCGCTGAGAAATTATATTACAATATAAATATATTATTTTCCAAACTTGTGGAGCATACAATATAGCTCATCAGTATTATTTATTTTATACTTGTTTGCTCATCTTTATCAAGTGATGAAATCATTTTGGACCTGATGGTTTATAAGCTACCTGGGTCAGCAGGTAGCCTAGTGGTCAGAGCGTTGGGCCAGTAACCGAAAGGTTGCTAGATCAAATCCTTCGAGCTGACAAGGTAAAAATCTGTCGTTCTGCCCCTGAACAAGGCAGTTAACCCACTATTTCTAGCCCGTCATTGTAAATAAGAATTTGTTCTTAACTGACTTGCCAGGTTAAATAAAATAAGAAGTATATATATATCCTGATGGCCTATTTCCTCTACTTTATGAAGAAAGTGAAACCACCTTAAGGCGTCCACTTTCAAATAATAGATTTGCATAATATGCAAATGTTAAGTAAAATGTTGAGTATCAAAAATGTAAATTCAACTGTATTTGTGCCCTGCTGTTTAGATATTTAGATGGATTGTGTTATGGGTATGTTGATAGTTAAAGCATTACTCTATATTTAAAGAAGAGGGTCAGAAATCTGCCATGACTGATGTGTAGTTAAAACACTGGTCCAGTCACTCTATGACTACTAATCCCCCCCATACCTTACGATTTATTTTTTATTTTACCTTTATTTAACTAGGCAAGTCAATTAAGAACAAATTATTATTTACAATGACAGCCTAGGAAGAGTGAGTTAACTGCCTTGTTCAGGGGCAGAACGACAGATTTTTTTCCTGATCAGCTCAGGGATTTGATCTAGCAACTGGCCCAATGCTCTAACCACTAGGCTAAATGCCAAGCATTTAAACACAATTTAGTTTGGATCAACTGCACAGAAACAAAACTTTATTTTTGTTTAAAAGCTTGGATAATTAAGTTCATTAACATGATGAATGTAATAGGTCAACCACTCCAAATTGGAGTGCAGTAATGATTTTAATTCAAACCTCAAAGTTGCCTCCTAAAACAAACAACAAACTTCTCACACACAACATTGTTCTCACAGCCTTACATTTTTAAATACAACACTTAACAAATCAAGGATTTTAGCTGTATACTGTTATTTCATGTCAAAATATATTATCTATATTATTTATTATTATTATTAATTATTTTACAATTGGCTCATTCATCCCCCTCCTCTCCCCTGTAACTATTCCCCAGGTCGTTGCTGCAAATGAGAATGTGTTCTCAGTCAACTTACCTGGTAAAATAACGGTGAAATAAAATAAAATAAAATAAAAATTTATATAATATATAAAATTTGCTAAATTGTGCTTAAAGGAAGTTATGAATATATACAGTAGTTAATGTGTATTTACATACAATTAAAACTATATTTTAATTTTGCAAATTAATTATCAAAATTGTAAAAAAAAATGTATACACTTAAATTAAATCATAATTAATATAAAATATTTATAAAATAGCTATTTCTGCTGGCATGTTGTGTGTGTAGACCTTTAACGACCCATATTAATGTATAGCTGGTGTGTTCAGGCAGTGGTCAAGAGTCAACACAGGGTTATAGCTGGTGTGTTCAGGCAGTGGTCTAGAGTCAACACAGGGTTATAGCTGGTGTGTTCAGGCAGTGGTCTAGAGTCAACACAGGGTTATAGCTGGTGTGTTAAGGCAGTGGTCTAGAGTCAACACAGGGTTATAGCTGGTGTGTTAAGGCAGTGGTCTAGAGTTAACACAGGGTTATAGCTGGTGTGTTAAGGCAGTGGTCTAGAGTCAACACAGGGTTATAGCTGGTGTGTTCAGGCAGTGGTCTAGAGTCAACACAGGGTTATAGCTGGTGTGTTCAGGCAGTGGTCTAGAGTCAACACAGGGTTATAGCTGGTGTGTTAAGGCAGTGGTCTAGAGTCAACACAGGGTTATAGCTGGTGTGTTCAGGCAGTGGTCAGGGGGTCAACACAGGGTTATAGCTGGTGTGTTCAGGCAGTGGTCAGGGGGTCAACACAGGGTTATAGCTGGTGTGTTAAGGCAGTGGTCTAGAGTCAACACAGGGTTATAGCTGGTGTGTTAAGGCAGTGGTCTAGAGTTAACACAGGGTTATAGCTGGTGTGTTCAGGCAGTGGTCTAGAGTCAACACAGGGTTATAGCTGGTGTGTTAAGGCAGTGGTCTAGAGTCAACACAGGGTTATAGCTGGTGTGTTCAGGCAGTGGTCTAGAGTCAACACAGGGTTATAGCTGGTGTGTTAAGGCAGTGGTCTAGAGTCAACACAGGGTTATAGCTGGTGTGTTCAGGCAGTGGTCAGGGGGTCAACACAGGGTTATAGCTGGTGTGTTAAGGCAGTGGTCAGGGGGTCAACACAGGGTTATAGCTGGTGTGTTAAGGCAGTGGTCTAGAGTCAACACAGGGTTATAGCTGGTGTGTTAAGGCAGTGGTCTAGAGTTAACACAGGGTTATAGCTGGTGTGTTCAGGCAGTGGTCTAGAGTCAACACAGGGTTATAGCTGGTGTGTTAAGGCAGTGGTCTAGAGTCAACACAGGGTTATAGCTGGTGTGTTCAGGCAGTGGTCTAGAGTCAACACAGGGTTATAGCTGGTGTGTTCAGGCAGTGGTCTAGAGTCAACACAGGGTTATAGCTGGTGTGTTAAGGCAGTGGTCTAGAGTTAACACAGGGTTATAGCTGGTGTGTTCAGGCAGTGGTCTAGAGTCAACACAGGGTTATAGCTGGTGTGTTCAGCAGCAAAAACAGGGAGTTCACTATCACAGAACCACTTCTATGAAGGTCATTATTCATTTGGCCGGAAGTGTGCTGACATCAAGGAACAGCTCTTGTAAAAGTTTTATTGGTTGACTCTGATTATTGTGGACACAGAACAGTAAATATTACTAGAGGTTGAGGTACCATTTACAGTGGAGACAATGAAAATGTGCTACACGGTTACAGAACATAATTGTTTAAGATAAGAACAATAAAAATAGATTTACTGTCACGTAGACACAGGGAGTCAGGGAGTCAGTGTGAGTTGAATGATAACGAACATGGAACGAATACAAAACAAGAGAAGCGTCTAACAAGGAAAACATAAACAATAGTACCTGACGACTGACAGAGCAGAGCGCTAGATAATCGGTAAGTCATCAATGTAGTAATGAAGTCCAGGTGTAACTAATGATGGGGCGCCAGGTGTGCGCAAAGACGGTTGCCAGGACCGGTGGTTAGTAGACGGGCGACGTCGAGCGCCGGACCAGGGGAGCGGGAGTAGACGTGACATAATACAATGTTGTGATTGTGGTATTGTACAATGTTCTGTACACCTAAATCAACTGGGTGGTTTCCTTAGTAACTCAGGCAGTACATGTCATTTTCAATGATAGTTAAAGTATGAACAGTTAAACACTGTACATGAATCAAATGCCCATGTTGGGAAATGAATGTAAATACATGCACTTACAGTACACACATTAGCAAACAAAAATAAACAGGCGAGACGGAGTAAAATTATATCCAGCAATATGAGAAATCCTGACCACAGTCAGACTGGTTTTACCACAGAGTGTCGGGTTTAACGACTGGCTTGAAGCCCCTGCCCGGTCCACCATGTGTCTCCCTGTCTAAAGCCAAGCCACAGGTAAATCCATGATGATGGGAATTTTCCATATGTGTATGCCCACATTGCTGATTACTGTAAACGCCTAACGTAACATAGTACCTTCCAGAATGAAAGGGGTTTTAAAATGGTTGTTTTAACATCTATTCCATTAGTTATTTATAACCATAATCACTACATCAAATAAGTCACATGATTTTTCTGGTACTAATGTAATCTAAATATATTACATTAGGAACATGTTATTTGTACCAAGCTCATATAATTGAAATGTATGAAAAGCAGAATGATTTCCCTGTAAAAAGGTCTGCCCGATTCAAACCTATACAGATTAAACTGTGTGAGCAATCTATAGCAATTTATATCCTTCGCAAGATCTGCATAAATAAAATACAAAATTGTTATTTTTGTTTCGTACAATTCAAAACCATTACGGTAAATGTATTTCACAGCAGCATATCATATTTCCGAAAGGAAATCAGCAACGAAATCGGGAAAAGTTGCCGTGTCGCATGGATCAACTGTCATACAAAAGCATCTCTCTGTACAGAGAGCGCAGGCTGTTGGGGTTAAGGGTAGTCCAACTGGGTGGAATATCTGCACGTGAAAGAGTTGAGTTTTAGGTCACATGCTGTCGTTATGTATCTATCACTTTGTTTCCGCTCCAAAGGCCCCCGGAAAAAGGGTTGTTTCAGGAAGAAGCGAAGAGGAGGGATTACTTTCGCCCTGGTCGTCTCTGTGTGGCGCAGCAGAGGAAGAAGGCGACAGGTGGACGGATGGGGATTAGAAACATAGACAGGTGACACAGCACATTGGACCCCGAGACCCTGGGGAACCGTGGGACCCCTAGACCCTAGGGAACCGTGGGACCCCTAGACCCTAGGGAACCGTGGGTCCCTTAGACCCTGTGGAACCATGGGACCCCTAGACCCTAGGGAACCATGGGACGTCTAGAACATAGGGAACCGTGGGTCCCTTAGACCCTGGGGAACCGTGGGACCCCTAGACCCTAGGGAACCGTGGGTCCCTTAGACCCTAGGGAACCGTGGGACCCCTAGGCCCTAGGGAACTGTGGGTAGCTTAGACCCTGGGGAACCGTGGGACCCCTAGACACTAGGGAACCGTGGGTCCCTTAGACCCTGTGGAACCGTGGGACCCCTAGACCCTGGGGAACCGTGGGTCCCTTAGACCCTAGGGAACCGTTGGACCACTAGACCCTGGGGAACCATGGGACCCCTAGACCCTGGGGAACCGTGGACCCCTTGACCCTGGAGAAACGTGGGACCCCTAGACCCTGTGGAACCATGGGACCCCTAGACCCTGGGGAACCCTTAGACCCTGTGGAACCGTGGGACCCCTAGATCCTGGGGAAACGTGGGTCCCTTAGACCCAAGGGAACCGTTGGACCCCTAGACCCTGGGGAACTGTGGGACCCCTAGACCCTGGGGAACCCTTACACCCTGGGGAACAGTGGGACACCTAGACCCTGGGGAACAGTGGGACCCCTAGACCCATGGACCGTGGGTCCCTTAGACCCTGGGTAACCGTGGGACCCCTAGTTTCTGGGGAACCGTTTGACCCCTAGACCCTGGGGAACCGTAGGACCACTAGACCCTGGGGAACCGTGAGACCCCTAGACCCTGGGGAACCGTGGGACCCCTAGACCCTGGGGAACTGTGGGTCCCTTAGACCCTGGGGAACCGTGGACCACTACACCCTGGGGTACCGTGTGACCCCTAGACCCTGGGGAACCGCGGGACCTCTAGACCCTGGGGAACCGTGGGACCCCTATACCCTGGGGAACCGTGGGACCCCTAGACCCTGAGGAACCGTGGGACCCCTAGACCCTGGGACCCCTAGACCCTGGGGAACCGTGGACCCCTAGACCCTGGGGAACCGTGGGTCCCTTAGACCCTGGGGAACCGTGGACCCCTAGACCCTGGGGAACCATGGGACCCCTAGACCCTGGGGAACCGTGGGACCCCTAGGCCCTAGGGAACCGTGGGTCGCTTAGACCCTGGGGAACCGTGGGACCCCTAGACACTAGGGAACCGTGGGTCCCTTAGACCCTGTGGAACCGTGGGACCCCTAGGCCCTAGGGAACCGTGGGTCCCTTAGACCATGTGGAACCATGGGACCCTGTAGAACCGTGGGACCCCTAGACCCTGTGGAACCGTGGGACCCCTAGACCCTGGGGAACCGTGGGTCCCTTAGACCCTAGGGAACCGTTGGACCACTAAACCCTGGGGAACCATGGGACCCCTAGACCCTGGGGAACCGTGGACCCCTTGACCCTGGAGAAACGTGGGACCCCTAGACCCTGTGGAACCGTGGGACCCCTAGACCCTGGGGAACCGTGGGACCCCTAGACCCTGGGGAACCGTGGGACCCCTAGACCCTGGGGAACCCTTAGACCCTGTGGAACAGTGGGACACCTAGAACCTGGGGAACAGTGGGACCCCTACTAGACCCATGGACCGTGGGTCCCTTAGACCCTGGGTAACCTTGGGACTCCTAGTTTCTGGGGAACTGTTTGACCCCTAGACCCTGGGGAACCATGGGACCACTAGACCCTGGGGAACCGTGGGACCCCTAGATCCTGGGGAACCGTGGGACCCCTAGACCCTGGGGAACCGTGAATCTCTTAGACCCTGGGGAACCGTGGACCCCTAGACCCTGGAGAAACGTGGGACCCCTAGACCCTGTGGAACAGTGGGACCACTAGACCCTGGGGAACCGTGGGTCCCTTAGACCCAAGGGAACCGTTGGACCCCTAGACCCTGGGGAACTGTGGGACCCCTAGACCCTGGGGAACCCTTAGACCCTGGGGAACAGTGGGACACCTAGACCCTGGGGAACAGTGGGACCCCTAGACCCATGGACCGTGGGTCCCTTAGACCCTGGGTAACCGTGGGACCCCTAGTTTCTGGGGAACCGTTTGACCCCTAGACCCTGGGGAACCGTGGGACCACTAGACCCTGGGGAACCGTGGGACCCCTAGACCCTGGGGAACCGTGGGACCCCTAGACCCTGGGGAACCGTGGGTCCCTTAGACCCTGGGGAACCGTGGACCACTACACCCTGGGGTACCGTGTGACCCCTAGACCCTGGGGAACCGCGGGACCTCTAGACCCTGTGGAACCGTGGGACCCCTATACCCTGGGGAACCGTGGGTCCCTTAGACCCTGGGGAACCGTGGACCCCTAGACCCTGGGGAACCGTGGACCCCTAGATGCTGGGGAACCGTGGGACCCCTAGACCCTGGGGAACCGTGGGACCCCTAGTTTCTGGGGAACCGTGGTCGTTCAAGCGGAATAGATATTGCACAGTTATGATCTCCTGTCGCAAACACAATGTCCCATGCTCACACACACACACACACACACACACACACACACACACACACACACACACACACACACACACACACACACACACACACACACACACACACACACTCACACACAATTTACTTACGCACACACATACACACAGACACACACAAACACAGACACACACATACATACGTACCGGCTTGAAGGCAAGCAATCCTGCCCTTTAGAGTTCATATCATACCCATTAAGCAGAGTAGATGTTGACGAACAGTAGAGAAGTGAACAGGGTCAATAATACACCTTAAACAGTAGAGAAGTAGACAGGGTGAATCAGACCTATTAAACAGTAGAGAAGACAGGGTGAATCAGACCCATTAAACAGTAGAGAAAGAGACAGGGTGAATCAGACCCATTAAACAGTAGAGAAGTGGACAGGGTGAATCAGACCCATTAAACAGTAGTGAAGGAGACAGGGTGAATCAGACCCATTAAAAAGTAGAGAAGTGGACAGGGTGAATCAGACCCATTAAAAAGTAGAGAAGTGGACAGGGTGAATCAGACCCATTAATCAGTAGAGAAGTGGACAGGGTGAATCAGACCCATTAAACAGTAGAGAAAGAGACAGGGTGAATCAGACCCATTAAACAGTAGTGAAGGAGACATGGTGAATCAGACCCGTTAAACAGTGGAGAAGGAGACACGTTGAATCGAACCCATTAAAATATATTCGGGATCGGTGTCCCTTACTTGGGACGGTTGAGCTATCGTAGGCTACTGCGATTAGCTTGAGGTTTAAAGTAACAAGAACATTTGTCAGGACGTAGACATTTCTGATATTGGCAGAAAGCTTACATTCTTGTTAATGTAACTGCACTGTCCAATTTACAGTAGCTATTACAGTGAAAGTATATCATGCTATTTTTTGAGGAGAGTGCACAATTTTGACATGAAAAGTTATTAATAAACAAATTAGGCACATTTGGGCAGTCTTGATACATTTTGAACAGAAATGCAATGGTTCATTGGATCAGTCTAAAACTTTGCACATATACTGATGCCATCTAGTGGCCAAAATCGAAATGTCACATTGGCTGGAATAATACATTATGGTCTTTATCTTGCATTTCAAAGATGATGGTACAAAACAATACAAAAGAACGGTTGGTTTTTTATTGTATTATCTTTGACCAGATCTATTGTGTTATATTCTACTAAATTCCTTTCACAGTTCCATAAACTTCAGAGTGTTTCCTTTCAAATGGTATCAATAATATGCATATCCTTGCTTCAGGGCCTGAGCTACAGGCAGTTAGATTTGGCTATGTCATTCAAAAAGGGGCTAATCCTTAAGAGTTTATTAAACAGTAGTGAAGGGTACTGGGTGAATCATACCCATCACACAGTAGAGAAGGGTACGGGGTGAATCATACCCATCACACAGTAGAGAAGGGTACTGGGTGAATCAAACCCATCACACAGTAGAGAAGGGTACTGGGTGAATCATACCCATCACACAGTAGAGAAGGGTACTGGGTGAATCATACCCATCACACAGTAGTGAAGGGTACTGGGTGAATCATACCCATCACACAGTAGAGAAGGGTACTGGGTGAATCATATCCATCACACAGTAGTGAAGGGTACTGGGTGAATCATACCCATCACACAGTAGAGAAGGGTACTGGGTGAATCATACCCATCACACAGTAGAGAAAGGTACTGGGTGAATCATACCCATCACACAGTAGTGAAGGGTACTGGGTGAATCATACCCATCACACAGTAGAGAAGGGTACTGGGTGAATCAAACAAACCCATCACACAGTAGAGAAGGGTACTGGGTGAATCAAACCCATCACACAGTAGAGAAGGGTACTGGGTGAATCAAACCCATCACACAGTAGTGAAGGGTACTGGGTGAATCATACCCATCACACAGTAGAGAAGGGTACTGGGTGAATCATACCCATCACACAGTAGAGAAGGGTACTGGGTGAATCATACCCATCACACAGTAGAGAAGGGTACTGGGTGAATCATACCCATCACACAGTAGAGAAGGGTACTGGGTGAATCATACCCATCACACAGTAGAGAAGGGTACTGGGTGAATCATACCCATCACACAGTAGAGAAGGGTACTGGGTGAATCAGACCCATCACACAGTAGAGAAGGGTACTGGGTGAATCATACCCATCACACAGTAGAGAAGGGTACTGGGTGAATCAAACCCATCACACAGTAGTGAAGGGTACTGGGTGAATCATACCCATCACACAGTAGAGAAGGGTACTGGGTGAATCATACCCATCACACAGTAGTGAAGGGTACTGGGTGAATCATACCCATCACACAGTAGAGAAGGGTACTGGGTGAATCAAACCCATCACACAGTAGAGAAGGGTACTGGGTGAATCAAACCCATCACACAGTAGAGAAGGGTACAGGGTGAATCATACCCATCACACAGTAGAGAAGAGTACTGGGTGAATCAAACCCATCACACAGTAGAGAACGGTACAGGGTGAATCATACCCATCACACAGTAGAGAAGGGTACTGGGTGAATCATACCCATCACACAGTAGAGAAGGGTACTGGGTGAATCATACCCATCACACAGTAGAGAAGGGTACTGGGTGAATCATACCCATCACACAGTAGAGAAGGGTACTGGGTGAATCATACCCATCACACAGTAGAGAAGGGTACTGGGTGAATCATACCCATCACACAGTAGTGAAGGGTACTGGGTGAATCATACCCATCACACAGTAGAGAAGGGTACTGGGTGAATCATACCCATCACACAGTAGAGAAGGGTACTGGGTGAATCATACCCATCACACAGTAGAGAAGGGTACTGGGTGAATCATACCCATCACACAGTAGAGAAGGGTACTGGGTGAATCATACCCATCACACAGTAGAGAAGGGTACTGGGTGAATCATACCCATCACACAGTAGAGAAGGGTACTGGTTGAGGGTTGTGTTCAGAGGGTGATGCAAGCTCACGGTTAACAAAGCACATCAGATGTGACAACTGAAGCAGTGATGTGTTAAACTTCAAAATGCGATGTTATATCGTTCCAGAAACAAGATGTGATTGTCTAGATGGTTTGCTGGTTTCTCGTAAGCTGCATTGTGAGAGACTAAAGGTCAAGTTGATTGTGACTCAAACCTCTAACTTGGCCTTTTTGTTGTCTGAGCAGAAACATGTCATAAATCATAGAGAGGTGCATGATGGGAAGGTTCCCTGGGTCTCGGTCTTTCTCAATTCATGCAAGCAGTAAAGGCAGATACAAAAACAGCACCTTATGTGAGAACACGGACTGTGAAGAGACAATATGAACAGGCTGACACCTAATCTACACCCTCACTCCACACACACACACACACTCCAAATACTCCACACACACACACACACACACACACACACACACACACACACACACACACACACACACACACACACACACACACACACACACACACACACACACACACACACACACACACACACACACACACACTCCACACACACACCACACACACAAACACACTCTACACACACTCTCTCTACACACACACTATCTACACACACACACACACACACACACACTCCACACACACACACACACACACTCCACACACACACACACACACACACACACACACACACACACACACACACACACACACACACACACACACACACACACACACTCTACACACAAACTCTCCACACACACACTCTCTACACACACACACACACACACACACTCCACACACACACACACATATGCTGTAACATTGTTGTATGTTGGTTTTATACATGTTGTGTTGTAGATATGTACTGATGTAATAATGTAATATGATGGCCTGTTAAACATTTTTTTTAAATGGTGTGTGTTGTGCTTTAATGTGGTTGGACCCCAGGAAGAGTACCTGCTACATTGGCAGGAAATAATGGGGATCCATAATAAACCACAGGAAGAGTACCTGCTACCTTGGCAGGAACTAATGGGGATCCAAAATAAACCCCAGGAAGAGTAGCTGCTGCCTTGGCAGGAACTCAAGGGGATCCATAATAAACCCCAGGAAGAGTACCTGCTGCCTTGGCAGGAACTCATGGGATCCATAATAAACCCCAGGAAGAGTAGCTGCTGCCTTGGCAGGAACTAATGGGGATCCATAATAAACCCCAGGAAGAGTAGCTGCTGCCTTGGCAGGAACTCATGGGGATCCATAATAAACCCCAGGAAGAGTACCTGCTGCCTTGGCAGGAACTCATGGGGATCCATAATAAACCCCAGGAAGAGTAGCTGCTGCCTTGGCAGGAACTAATGGGGATCCATAATAAACCCCAGGAAGAGTAGCTGCTGCCTTGGCAGGAACTAATGGGGATCCATAATAAACCCCAGGAAGAGTAGCTGCTGCCTTGGCAGGAACTAATGGGGATCCATAATAAACCCCAGGAAGAGTAGCTGCTGCCTTGGCAGGAACTAATGGGGATCCATAATAAACCCCAGGAAGAGTAGCTGCTGCCTTGGCAGGAACTAATGGGGATCCATAATAAACCCCAGGAAGAGTAGCTGCTGCCTTGGCAGGAACTAATGGGGATCCATAATAAACCCCAGGAAGAGTAGCTGCTGCCTTGGCAGGAACTCATGGGGATCCATAATAAACCCCAGGAAGAGTAGCTGCTGCCTTGGCAGGAACTAATGGGGATCCATAATAAACCCCAGGAAGAGTAGCTGCTGCCTTGGCAGGAACTAATGGGGATCCATAATAAACCCCAGGAAGAGTAGCTGCTGCCTTGGCAGGAACTAATGGGGATCCATAATAAACCCCAGGAAGAGTAGTTGCTGCCTTGGCAGGAACTAATGGGGATCCATAATAAACCCCAGGAAGAGTAGCTGCTGCCTTGGCAGGAACTCATGGGGATCCATAATAAACCCCAGGAAGAGTAGTTGCTGCCCTGGCAGGAACTAATGGGGATCCATAATAAACCCCAGGAAGAGTAGTTGCTGCCTTGGCAGGAACTCATGCGGATCCATAATAAACCCCAGGAAGAGTAGTTGCTGCCTTGGCAGGAACTAATGGGGATCCATAATAAACCCCAGGAAGAGTAGCTGCTGCCTTGGCAGGAACTCATGGGGATCCATAATAAACCCCAGGAAGAGTAGTTGCTGCCTTGGCAGGAACTCATGGGGATCCATGTTTTAATACAGTTAAGTACTGCACCTGCATCCTACAGTATCCTGCTGGGATGACATTAACATATTATAAAGCTATGATATGAACTATTACATTTCTGCAAAATCTTATTTTCCAATCTGTGAGAATTCACAGTTTGATCTTTTCTTCTTCAACAAATAACTCCTTTCCTGTTAAATGTACATGTTTACCTCCGTTTATGTTTCTGGAATCCCTGCTGGCTACACAAAATGCACAATATGATAGAAATACCAGCTGTGCAGTAACGAACGAAAATCACTCTAGTCTGGTTTTAATATAACTATCCCTCCCTAGACCTCTGGGACAGGGGTATGCAGAGAGAGTCTTTGGTGAGTCGCTGTGCATGCCAAGCAAAAGCACATTTCTGTGGTAAACTCATATGCCAAAGCGAGTCTATGGTGAATTGCTGTGCGTGCCAAGCAAAAGCACATTTCTTTGGTGAACGCATATGCCAAAGTCATACTATCCCGATGGGCATTAGTCCATATCATGTGAGGCCCTGCCCCCCCCCCCCCCCCCCCCCCCCCCACTGACCTTGTTCAGAACACACACACACACACACACATATATATACATAGAAATGTGAATGCAAGCGCCTAATTAAACATGAATATTCACGTTCAAACACACGCCTGCGTGACTACAGTGCAAGGTGAATAAATGTATCAAATCAAACTCTATTTGTCACATACGACAAGTGTGGACTTTAACGTGAAATGCTTACTTACAAGTCCTTTACTCAAGAAAGAGTTATGAAAATATTGACCAAGTAGACTGAAGTAAAAAGTAATAATAAAAAGTAACACAATAAGAATAACAATAACAAGGTTATATACAGGGGGTACCGGTACCGAGTCAGTGTGCGGGGGGTACAGGGGGTAACGGTACCGAGTCAGTGTGCGGGGGGTACAGGGGGTACCGGTACAGAGTCAGTGTGCGGGGGGTACAGGGGGTAACGGTACCGAGTCAGTGTGCGGGGGGTACAGGGGGTACCGGTACCGAGTCAGTGTGCGGGGGGTACAGGCTACTTGAGGTAATCTGTACATGCAGGTGGGGATGAAGTGACAATGCATCGATAATAAACAGCGAGTTGCAGCAGTTTACAAAAGGGATGGGGGGGGGGGGGGGGATTCAATGTAAATTGTCCGGTGGCGATTTTATTAATTGTTCAGCGTTCTTATGGCTTGGGGGTAGAAGCTGTTGAGGAGCCTTTTGGTCCTAGACATGACGCTCTGGTCCCGCTTGCCGTGCAGTAGCAGAGAAAACAATAACTTGGGTGAATGGAGTCTCTGACAATTTTATGGGCTTTCCTCTGACAACACCTATTATATAGGTCCTCGGATGGCAGGAAGCTTGGCCCCAGTGATGTACTGGGACATACGCACTACCTTCTGTAGCGCCTTACGGTCAGATGCCGAGCAGTTGTCATACCAGGCGGTGATGCAACCGGTCAGGATGCTGTCGATGGTGCAGCTGTAGTACCTTTTGAGGATCTGGGGACCCATGCCAAATCTTTTCAGTCTCCTGAGGGGGAAAATGTTTTGTCGTGCCCTCTTCATGACTATCTTGGTATGTTTGGACCATGATAGTTCGTTGGTGATGTGGATACCAAGGAACTTGAAACTCTCGACCCGCTCAACTACAGCCCTGCCGATGTTAATGGGGGCCTGTTCGGCCCGCCTTTTCCTCTAGTCCACAATCAGCTCCTTGTCTTGCACACATTGAGGGAGAGGTTGATATCCTGGCACCACACTGCTAGTTCTCTGACCTCCTCCCTAAAGGCCGTCTCATCATTGTCAGTGATCAGGCCTACAGCACTGTTGTGTCGTCAGCAAACTTAATGATGGTGTTGGAGTCGTGTTTGGCCACGCAGTCGTGGGTGAACAGGGAATACAGGAGGGGCCTAAGTAAACACCCCTGAGGGGCCCCAGTGTTAAGGATCAGCGTGGCATACATGTTGTTGCCTACTCTTACTACCTGGGGACGGCCCGTCAGGAAGTCCAGGATCCAGTTGCAGAGGGAGGTGTTTAGTCCCAGAGTCCTTAACTTAGTAATGAGCTTTGTGTCACTATGTTGTTTAATGCTGAGCTGTAGTCAATGAACAGCATTCTCACATAGGTGATCCTTTTGTCCAGGTGAGAAAGGGCAGTGTGGAGTGCGAATGAGATTGTGTGGATCGTGGACTGAGATTCTTTGGATCTGTTGGGGCGTTATGCGAATTGGTGTGGGTATAGGGTGTCCTGGAGGATGTTGTTGATGTGAGCCATGACCAGCCTTTCAAAGCACTTCATGGCTACCGACGTGAGTGCCATGGGGCAGTAATCATTTAGTCAGGTTAGCTTCGCTTCCTTGGGCACAGGGACTATGGTGGTCTGCTTGAAACATGTACGTATTACAGACTTGATCAGTGAGAGGTTGGACATGTCAGTGAAGACACTTGACAGTTGGTCCGCGCATGTTTTGAGTACACGTCCTAGTAATCCGTCTTGCCCAGGGGCTTTGTGTATTTTCACCTGTTTAAAGGTTTTGTTCACATCGGTTACCGAGAGCATTATCACACAGTCATCCAGAACAGCTGGTGCTCTCGAGTATGCTTCAGTGTTGCTTGCCTCGAAGCGAGCATAAAAGCCATTTATCTCATCTGGTAGGCTCGCATCACTAGGCAGCTCACGTCTGGGTTGCCCTTTGTTATCAGTAATAGTTGTCAGGCCCTGCCACATCTGACGAGCGTCAGAGCCGGTGTAATAGGATTCATTCTTAATTCTTCCTGTTTTGAAGTTTGCTTGTTTGATGGTTCATCTGAGGGCATAGCAGGATTTTCATAAGCGTCAGATTAGTCTCCTGCTCCTTGAAAGTGACAGCTCTAGCCTTTAGCTTTATTTATTTATTTATTATATATATTTTTTTATTTCACCTTTATTTAACCAGGTAGGCTAGTTGAGAACAAGTTCTCATTTGCAACTGCGACCTGGCCAAGATAAAGCATAGCAGTGTGAACAGACAACAACACAGAGTTACACATGGAGTAAACAATAAACAAGTCAATAACATGGTAGAAAAAAAGAGAATCTATATACAATGTGTGCAAAAGGCATGAGGAGGTAGGCAATAAATCGAATAATTACAATTCAGCAGATTAACACTGGAGTGATAAATCATCAGATGATCATGTGCAAGTAGAGATACTGGTGTGCAAAAGAGCAGAAAAGTAAATAAATAAAAGCAGTATGGGGGGTGAGGTAGGTAAATTGGGTGGGCTATATACCGATGGACTATGTACAGCTGCAGCGATCGGTTAGCTGCTCGGATAGCAGATGTTTAAAGTTGTTGAGGGAGATAAAAGTCTCCAACTTCAGAGATTTTTGCAATTCGTTCCAGTCGCAGGCAGCAGAGAACTGGAAGGAAAGGCGTCCAAATGAGGTTTTGGCTTTAGGGATGATCAGTGAGATACACCTGCTGGAGTGCGTGCTACGGGTGGGTGTAGCCATCGTGACCAGTGAACTGAGATAAGGCGGCACTTTACCTAGCATAGCCTTGTAGATGACCTGGAGCCAGTGGGTCTGACGACGAACATGTAGCGAGGGCCAGCCGACTAGGGCATACAGGTCGCAGTGGTGGGTCGTATAAGGTGCTTTAGTAACAAAACGGATGGCACTGTGATAAACTGCATCCAGTTTGCTCAGTAGAGTATTGGAAGCTATTTTGTAGATGACATCGCCGAAGTCGAGGATCGGTAGGATAGTCAGTTTTACTAGGGTAAGTTTGGCGGCGTGAGTGAAGGAGGCTTTGTTGCGAAATAGAAAGCCGACTCTAGATTTGATTTTGGATTGGAGATGTTTGATATGAGTCTGGAAGGAGAGTTTGCAGTCTAGCCAGACACCTAGGTACTTATAGATGTCCACATATTCTAGGTCGGAACCGTCCAGGGTGGTGATGCTAGTCGGGCGTGCGGGTGCAGGCAGCGAACGGTTGAAAAGCATGCATTTGGTTTTACTAGCGTTTAAGAGCAGTTGGAGGCCACGGAAGGAGTGTTGTATGGCATTGAAGCTCGTTTGGAGGTTAGATAGCACAATGTCCAAGGAAGGGCCAGAAGTATACAGAATGGTGTCGTCTGCGTAGAGGTGGATCAGGGAATCGCCCGCAGCAAGAGCAACATCATTGATATATACAGAGAAAAGAGTCGGCCCGAGAATTGAACCCTGAGGTACCCCCATAGAGACTGCCAGAGGACCGGACAGCATGCCCTCCGATTTGACACACTGAGCTCTGTCTGCAAAGTAGTTGGTGAACCAGGCAAGGCAGTCATTAGAAAAACCGAGGCTACTGAGTCTGCCGATAAGAATATGGTGATTGACAGAGTCGAAAGCCTTGGCCAGGTCGATGAAGACGGCTGCACAGTACTGTCTTTTATCGATGGCGGTTATGATATCGTTTAGTACCTTGAGCGTGGCTGAGGTGCACCCGTGACCGGCTCGGAAACCGGATTGCACAGCGGAGAAGGTACGGTGGGATTCGAGATGGTCAGTGATCTGTTGGTTGACTTGGCTTTCGAAGACCTTAGATAGGCAGGGCAGGATGGATATAGGTCTGTAACAGTTTGGGTCCAGGGTGTCTCCCCCTTTGAAGAGGGGGATGACCGCGGCAGCTTTCCAATCCTTGGGGATCTCAGATGATACGAAGGAGAGGTTGAACAGGCTGGTAATAGGGGGTGCAACAATGGCGGCAGACAGTTTCAGAAATAGGGGGTCCAGATTGTCAAGCCCAGCTGATTTGTATGGGTCCAGGTTTTGCAGCTCTTTCAGAACATCTGCTTGGCCAACAGCGGGGCTGTTGGCCAAGGTTGGAGTCGCCAGGAGGAAGGCATGGCCAGCCGTTGAGAAATGCTTGTTGAAGTTTTCGATTATCACGGATTTATCGGTGGTGACCGTGTTACCTAGCCTCAGTGCAGTGGGCAGCTGGGAGGAGGTGCTCTTGTTCTCCATGGACTTTACAGTATCCCAGAACTTTTTGGAGTTAGAGCTACAGGATGCAAATTTCTGCTTGAAAAAGCTGGCCTTTGCTTTCCTGACTGACTGTGTGTATTGGTTCCTGACTTCCCTGAACAGTTGCATATCGCGGGGGCTCTTCGATGCTATTGCAGTTCGCCACAGGATGTTTTTGTGCTGGTCGAGGGCAGTCAGGTCTGGAGTGAACCAAGGGCTATATCTGTTCTTAGTTCTGCATTTTTTGAACGGAGCATGCTTGTCTAATATGGTGAGGAAATAACTTTTAAAGAATGACCAGGCATCCTCAACTGACGGGATGAGGTCAATATCCTTCCAGGGTACCCGGGCCAGGTCGCAGAAGTGTTTTAGGGAGCGTTTGACAGTGATGAGGGGTGGTCGTTTGACCGCGGACCCGTAGCGGATACAGGCAATGAGGCAGTGATCGCTGAGATCTTGATTGAAGACAGCAGAGGTGTATTTGGAGGGCAAGTTGGTCAGGATAATGTCTATTAGGGTGCCCATGTTTACGGATTTAGGGTTGTACCTGGTGGGTTCCTTGATGATTTGTGTGAGATTGAGGGCATCTAGCTTAGATTGTAGGACTGCCGGGGTGTTAAGCATATCCCAGTTTAGGTCACCTAACAGAACAAACTCTGAAGCTAGATGGGGAGCGATCAATTCACAGATGGTGTCCAGGGCACAGCTGGGAGCTGAGGGGGGTCGGTAGCAGGCGGCAACAGTGAGAGACTTATTTCTGGAGAGATTAATTTTTAAAATTAGAAGTTCGAACTGTTTGAAAGTATGACAGAACTTTGCAGGCTATCTCTGCAGTAGATTGCAACTCCTCCCCCTTTGGCAGTTCTATCTTGACGGAAAGTGTTATAGTTGGGTATGGAAATCTCAGAATTTTTGGTGGCCTTCCTAAGCCAGGATTCAGACACGGCAAGGACATCAGGGTTGGCAGAGTGTGCTAAAGCGGTGAGTAAGACAAACTTAGGGAGGAGGCTTCTGATGTTGACATGCATGAGGCCAAGGCTTTTTCGATCACAGAAGTCAACAAATGAGGGTGCCTGGGGACATGCAGGGCCTGGGTTTACCTCCACATCACCCGAGGAACAGAGGAGTAGTAGGATGAGGGTGCGGCTAAAGGCTATCAAAACTGGTCGCCTAGAGCGTTGGGGACAAGGAATAAAAGGAGCAGATTTATGGGCGTGGTAGAATAGATTCTGGGCATAATGTGCAGACAGGGGTATGGTGGGGCACGGGTACAGCGGAGGCAAGCCCAGGCACTGGATGATGATAAGAGAGGTTGTATCTCTGGACATGCTGGTCTCAATGGGTGAGGTCACCGCATGTGTGGGAGGTGGGACAAAGGAGGTATCAGAGGTACGGAGAGTGGAACTACGGGGTCCATTGCAAACCAAAACAATGATAACTAGCCTGAACAACAGTATACAAGGCATATTGATATTTGAGAGAGACATACAGTAAGGCATAAAGTGATTGCAGGTCTTGATTGGGAGAGCTAGCTAAAACAACAGGTGAGATAACAGCAGCTAGTCAGCTAACACAGCAACAGCAGGTAAAAATGGCGACGACTAGGCAGAGAGGGTCGGATTAACTACACACTGAGCCTGAGTTAAAACACAGAGGCGACAGATAAAACACAAATAAACAGAATGGAGTACCGTGAATTAATGGACAGTCCGGCAGGCATCAGCTATGTAGCCAAGTGATCATAGTGTCCAGGGGGCAGCCGTAGATGGAGCAGGGAAGCCGCCACTAAGCTAGCACGCGGCGTTTAAAGTTAGTAGCCCGGGGGGTGGTCTGCTCAGACGGAGGGGGTCTGCTCAGACGGAGGCCGGTTGAGGGCACAGCGGATGGGGTATTCGTCTGCAGACCAGACGTGGTCGTGTTGACAGAGAATCCAAGCCGGATGGCGATGGCGAAAGAGAGGTTGTAATTGTAGAATTGTGTTTGCTAACTGGTGCTAGCTTCGTGGCAGCTTCGTGGCAGCTGCGCTAGCTGCGCTAGCTGAAAGCTAGCTGTGAGGATCAGAAGTAGTGGCTCAGGGATTACGGCAGGAATCCGGCGTTGTTGTCGAGAGACAGTCCGATGCTGGTAAATTGGTGAGTAATATCCAGGCTAATAACAGGGCTGGTGTCTGTGCAGAAGGTAAAAGCTGCTAGCAGAGGCTAAAAATGACTAAATAGCTTGTAGCTGATTAGCTGGTTAGCTACTGGGGGTTCTTGAATGTGTTCCAAAGTTAAAAAATAATAGCGATTCCGTATCACATTGGGTGAGGTAGGTTACCGGAAGGTATAATCGAATTAAAAATCGAAAAGAGATAGAATTTTTTTTTTTAAATATATACAAGAAATACGAAAAATACAAACGTACACGAGAGGACTAAACAAACACGTCTACACTGCTACGCCATCTTGGAATCAGATGCGGATGTTGCCTGTAATCCATGACTTCTGTTTGGGATATGTACGTACAGTCACTGTGGAGACGACGTCGTCGATGCAATTACTGATGAAGCCGATGACTGAGGTGGTGTACTCCTCAATGCCAATGGATGAATCCCAGAACATAATCCAGTCTGTGCTAGCAAAACAGTCCTGTAGTGTAGCATCCGCGTCATCTGACCACTTCCGTAATTGAGCGAGTCACTGGTACTTCATGCTTTAGTTTTTGTTTGTAAGCAGGAATCAGGAGGATAGAATTATGGTCAGATTTGTCAAATGGAGGGCGGGGGAGAGCTTTGTATTGCATCTCTGTGTGTGGAGTAAAGGTGATCTAGGATTTTTTTTTCTCTGATTGCACATGTGACGCGCTGGTAAAAATTTGATAAAACTGATTGAAGTTTGCCTGCATTAAAGTCCCCGGCCACTAGGAGCGCCGATTCTGCGTGACCATTTTCTTCTTTGCTTATGGCTGAAGTCAGGTGTTTCTATGTGAATACAAACAGTTTTGGAAGAGCATTGTGTTAGTGGTAAATGCAACAAAGTCAGATTACATTAAGCCAGATTTGATTAACACAAATGAATGTTATATACAGCAAACACATGATCAACCTCATTCCAGTATTGTAATTAATTTAGCGCCAGTAATGCAATTTACTCAAATATAAATTCACCATTTAGAATATCCCGCCCGGGATATTATGGGTTTCCATTGCATTTTCAACTCTATCGATGGTTTTGTCCAAAAACTGTTGCGTTATATAGCTGTCAGCATTTTTTTGTTCATTATTTCAGATGTGTTTCATAACATCTGATTTTCATGTTATTTTCAAGCCTCACTGAGCTTCCTGTAAATAAGTCATGCGATTATAAGGAAACGTTGTTCCTTTAATTTTCCCCGAGAATGGACACCCTGCCTCTAAACCTACAATCCCACAACCTCATCCCGCCAACATAAATGTGTGTATTCTGGAATGACAAGTCCGCTAAATTCTTATACATTTAAAATCGCAATATAAAAATACATTCATTCTTCAACGATGTGAAACTCTCGACATGGGCAGAGGATTGCGTGAACACTGGTTGACAGCTATCCTCCAAGGAAAGAGGAAGTGATTAAGAAGCAGTACTAACAAACTGAATGAACAATCATTTCTTTAATTTCCCCTCAGCAGGGCCGTTCGGTAAAGAAGGATTCAGAAATCCAAATTAACCAATTTTCTCTGCTGACTGGCTGTAAGATCATGGCCCAGATTGTTTTAGATAACAATCGTTTCACCCGCTTAAAAAAAAGGCCCTTGCTGCTGTCGTATCGCTTTGAACAAGGCAGCGATCAGAGATATAGATCACTTCAGCTGGGTCATTACTGCTGGAGAGCAGTAGGCTGAAGAAAAGCTTTGACTTAACAAGAGGCTGAGGCAAGACAAGTCATGTGCCACAAAATTATTTCAATGTTGATTTTTATTGCTGCCTATTTACTGTAAGTGTGTGTTCATCTAGCAGTCGGGGGGACACAGCCATTATTTATGTTGTTTTAATTGATTTAAGCATGCGGTTGTCATATCAAACTCACTGAGAGAGAGAGAGAGAGAGAGAGAGAGAGAGAGAGAGAGAGAGAGAGAGAGAGAGAGAGAGAGAGAGAGAGAGAGAGAGAGAGAGAGAGAGAGAGAGAGAGAGAGAGAGAGAGAGAGAGAGAGAGAGAGAGAATAGCACAGCTTTAACCCCCAAAGAAGATGGGAGAATAGACCAGCTTTAACCCCCAAGAAGACGGGAAAATAGACCAGCTTTAACCCCCAAGAAGATGGGAGAATAGACCAGCTTTAACCCCAAAGAAGATGGGAGAATAGACCAGCTTTAACCCCTAAGAAGATGGGAGAATAGACCAGCTTTAACCCATAAGAAGATGGGAGAATAGACCAGCTTTAACCCCAAAGAAGATGGGAGAATAGACCAGCTTTAACCCCAAAGAAGATGGGAGAATAGACCAGCTTTAACCCCCAAGAAGATGGGAGAATAGACCAGATTTAACCCCCAAGAAGATGGGAGAATAGACCAGCTTTAACCCCCAAGAAGATGGGAGAATAGACCGGCTGTAACCCCAAAGAAGATGGGAGAATAGACCGGCTGTAACCCCCAAGAAGATGGGAGAATAGACCAGCTTTAACCCCCAAGAAGATGGGAGAATAGACCGGCTGTAACCCCCAAGAAGACGGGAGAATAGACCAGCTTTAACCCCAAAGAAGATGGGAGAATAGACCATTTTTAACCCCCAAGAAGATGGGAGAATAGACCGGCTGTAACCCCCAAGAAGACGGGAGAATAGACCGGCTTTAACCCCCAAGAAGATGGGAGAATAGACCAGCTGTAACCCCAAAGAAGATGGGAGAATAGACCGGCTGTAACCCCCAAGAAGATGGGAGAATAGACCAGCTGTAACCCCAAAGAAGACGGGAGAATAGACCGGCTGTAACCCCCAAGAAGACGGGAGAATAGACCAGCTGTAACCCCCAAGAAGATGGGAGAATAGACCGGCTTTAACCCCCAAGAAGACGGGAAAATAGACCAGCTTTAACCCCCAAGAAGATGGGAGAATAGACCAGCTTTAACCCCAAAGAAGATGGGAGAATAGACCAGCTTTAACCCCTAAGAAGATGGGAGAATAGACCAGCTTTAACCCATAAGAAGATGGGAGAATAGACCAGCTTTAACCCCAAAGAAGATGGGAGAATAGACCAGCTTTAACCCCAAAGAAGATGGGAGAATAGACCAGCTTTAACCCCCAAGAAGATGGGAGAATAGACCAGATTTAACCCCCAAGAAGATGGGAGAATAGACCAGCTTTAACCCCCAAGAAGATGGGAGAATAGACCGGCTGTAACCCCAAAGAAGATGGGAGAATAGACCGGCTGTAACCCCCAAGAAGATGGGAGAATAGACCAGCTTTAACCCCCAAGAAGATGGGAGAATAGACCGGCTGTAACCCCCAAGAAGACGGGAGAATAGACCAGCTTTAACCCCAAAGAAGATGGGAGAATAGACCATTTTTAACCCCCAAGAAGATGGGAGAATAGACCGGCTGTAACCCCCAAGAAGACGGGAGAATAGACCGGCTTTAACCCCCAAGAAGATGGGAGAATAGACCAGCTGTAACCCCAAAGAAGATGGGAGAATAGACCGGCTGTAACCCCCAAGAAGATGGGAGAATAGACCAGCTGTAACCCCAAAGAAGACGGGAGAATAGACCGGCTGTAACCCCCAAGAAGACGGGAGAATAGACCAGCTGTAACCCCCAAGAAGATGGGAGAATAGACCGGCTTTAACCCCAAAGAAGATGGGAGAATAGACCGGCTGTAACCCCAAAGAAGATGGGAGAATAGACCGGCTTTAACCCCAAAGAAGATGGGAGAATAGACCGGCTGTAACCCCAAAGAAGATGGGAGAATAGACCGGCTGTAACCCCCAAGAAGATGGGAGAATAGACCGGCTGTAACCCACCCCAAAGAAGATGGGAGAATAGACCAGCTGTAACCCCCAAGAAGATGGGAGAATAGACCAGCTGTAACCCCAAAGAAGATGGGAGAATAGACCAGCTGTAACCCCCAAGAAGTTAGGAGAATAGACCAGCTTTAACCCCCAAGAAGACGGGAGAATAGACCAGCTGTAACCCCCAAGAAGATGGGAGAATAGACCAGCTGTAACCCCCAAGAAGACGGGAGAATAGACCGGCTTTAACCCCCAAGAAGACGGGAGAATAGACCAGCTTTAACCCCAAAGAAGATGGGAGAATAGACCAGCTTTAACCCCAAAGAAGATGGGAGAATAGACCAGCTGTAACCCCCAAGAAGACGGGAGAATAGACCGGCTTTAACCCCCAAGAAGACGGGAGAATAGACCAGCTTTAACCCCAAAGAAGATGGGAGAATAGACCAGCTTTAACCCCAAAGAAGATGGGAGAATAGACCAGCTTTAACCCCAAAGAAGATGGGAGAATAGCACAGCTTTAACCATGAAAGAGGACAGAATAGAGAGGAGCACAACCACTGCATAGGAGACAAGCAATTAACCATGTCATTACGCTAATGCCCAGTGGTTTGTTAATCTCTGAATGGATTCAATGAATACATAGCAAGTAAAGGCATGAGCAAGACAAAGGAGCTGATCGTGGACAGGAAGTAAAGGCATGAGCAAGACAAAGGAGCTGATCATGGACAGGAAGTAAAGGCATGAGCAAGACAAAGGAGCTGATCGTGGATAGGAAGTAAAGGCATGAGCAAGACAAAGGAGCTGATCGTGGACAGGAAGTAAAGGCATGAGCAAGACAAAGGAGCTGATCGTGGACAGGAAGTAAAGACATGAGCAAGACAAAGGAGCTGATCGTGGACAGGAAGTAAAGGCATGAGCAAGACAAAGGAGCTGATCGTGGACAGGAAGTAAAGGCATGAGCAAGACAAAGGAGCTGATTGTGGACAGGAAGTAAAGGCATGAGCAAGACAAAGGAGCTGATCGTGGACAGGAAGTAAAGGCATGAGCAAGACAAAGGAGCTGATCGTGGACAGGAAGTAAAGGCATGAGCAAGACAAAGGAGCTGATTGTGGACAGGAAGTAAAGGCATGAGCAAGACAAAGGAGCTGATTGTGGACAGGAAGTAAAGGCATGAGCAAGACAAAGGAGCTGATCGTGGATAGGAAGTAAAGGCATGAGCAAGACAAAGGAGCTGATCGTGGATAGGAAGTAAAGGCATGAGCAAGACAAAGGAGCTGATTGTGGACAGGAAGTAAAGGCATGAGCAAGACAAAGGAGCTGATTGTGGATAGGAAGTAAAGGCATGAGCAAGACAAAGGAGCTGATCGTGGACAGGAAGTAAAGGCATGAGCAAGACAAAGGAGCTGATTGTGGACAGGAAGTAAAGGCATGAGCAAGACAAAGGAGCTGATCGTGGATAGGAAGTAAAGGCATGAGCAAGACAAAGGAGCTGATCGTGGACAGGAAGTAAAGGCATGAGCAAGACAAAGGAGCTGATCGTGGACAGGAAGTAAAGGCATGAGCAAGACAAAGGAGCTGATTGTGGACAGGAAGTAAAGGCATGAGCAAGACAAAGGAGCTGATCGTGGACAGGAAGTAAAGGCATGAGCAAGACAAAGGAGCTGATCGTGGACAGGAAGTAAAGGCATGAGCAAGACAAAGGAGCTGATCGTGGACAGGAAGTAAAGGCATGAGCAAGACAAAGGAGCTGATCATGGACAGGAAGTAAAGGCATGAGCAAGACAAAGGAGCTGATCGTGGACAGGAAGTAAAGGCATGAGCAAGACAAAGGAGCTGATCGTGGACAGGAAGTAAAGGCATGAGCAAGACAAAGGAGCTGATCGTGGACAGGAAGTAAAGGCATGAGCAAGACAAAGGAGCTGATCATGGACAGGAAGTAAAGGCATGAGCAAGACAAAGGAGCTGATCGTGGACAGGAAGTAAAGGCATGAGCAAGACAAAGGAGCTGATCATGGACAGGAAGTAAAGGCATGAGCAAGACAAAGGAGCTGATCGTGGACAGGAAGTAAAGGCATGAGCAAGACAAAGGAGCTGATCGTGGACAGCAAGTAAAGGCATGAGCAAGACAAAGGAGCTGATTGTGGACAGGAAGTAAAGGCATGAGCAAGACAAAGGAGCTGATCATGGACAGGAAGTAAAGGCATGAGCAAGACAAAGGAGCTGATCGTGGACAGGAAGTAAAGGCATGAGCAAGACAAAGGAGCTGATCATGGACAGGAAGTAAAGGCATGAGCAAGACAAAGGAGCTGATTGTGGACAGGAAGTAAAGGCATGAGCAAGACAAAGGAGCTGATCATGGACAGGAAGTAAAGGCATGAGCAAGACAAAGGAGCTGATCGTGGACAGGAAGTAAAGGCATGAGCAAGACAAAGGAGCTGATCATGGACAGGAAGTAAAGGCATGAGCAAGACAAAGGAGCTGATTGTGGACAGGAAGTAAAGGCATGAGCAAGACAAAGGAGCTGATTGTGGACAGGAAGTAAAGGCATGAGCAAGACAAAGGAGCTGATCATGGACAGGAAGTAAAGGCATGAGCAAGACAAAGGAGCTGATCGTGGACAGGAAGTAAAGGCATGAGCAAGACAAAGGAGCTGATCATGGACAGGAAGTAAAGGCATGAGCAAGACAAAGGAGCTGATTGTGGACAGGAAGTAAAGGCATGAGCAAGACAAAGGAGCTGATCATGGACAGGAAGTAAAGGCATGAGCAAGACAAAGGAGCTGATTGTGGACAGCAAGTAAAGGCATGAGCAAGACAAAGGAGCTGATCATGGACAGGAAGTAAAGGCATGAGCAAGACAAAGGAGCTGATTGTGGACAGCAAGTAAAGGCATGAGCAAGACAAAGGAGCTGATTGTGGACAGCAAGTAAAGGCATGAGCAAGACAAAGGAGCTGATCGTGGACAGGAAGTAAAGGCATGAGCAAGACAAAGGAGCTGATTGTGGACAGCAAGTAAAGGCATGAGCAAGACAAAGGAGCTGATCGTGGACAGGAAGTAAAGGCATGAGCAAGACAAAGGAGCTGATCATGGACAGGAAGTAAAGGCATGAGCAAGACAAAGGAGCTGATTGTGGACAGGAAGTAAAGGCATGAGCAAGACAAAGGAGCTGATCATGGACAGGAAGTAAAGGCATGAGCAAGACAAAGGAGCTGATTGTGGACAGCAAGTAAAGGCATGAGCAAGACAAAGGAGCTGATCATGGACAGGAAGTAAAGGCATGAGCAAGACAAAGGAGCTGATTGTGGACAGCAAGTAAAGGCATGAGCAAGACAAAGGAGCTGATTGTGGACAGCAAGTAAAGGCATGAGCAAGACAAAGGAGCTGATCGTGGACAGGAAGTAAAGGCATGAGCAAGACAAAGGAGCTGATTGTGGACAGCAAGTAAAGGCATGAGCAAGACAAAGGAGCTGATCGTGGACAGGAAGTAAAGGCATGAGCAAGACAAAGGAGCTGATCGTGGACAGGAAGTAAAGGCATGAGCAAGACAAAGGAGCTGATCGTGGACAGGAAGTAAAAGCATGAGCAAGACAAAGGAGCTGATTGTGGACAGCAAGTAAAGGCATGAGCAAGACAAAGGAGCTGATCGTGGACAGGAAGTAAAGGCATGAGCAAGACAAAGGAGCTGATTGTGGACAGCAAGTAAAGGCATGAGCAAGACAAAGGAGCTGATCGTGGACAGGAAGTAAAGGCATGAGCAAGACAAAGGAGCTGATCGTGGACAGGAAGTAAAAGCATGAGCAAGACAAAGGAGCTGATTGTGGACAGCAAGTAAAGGCATGAGCAAGACAAAGGAGCTGATCGTGGACAGGAAGTAAAGGAGGGCTGAACAAGCCGCCATTAACATCGACGGGACTGAAGTTGAGAGGGTTGAGAGTTTCAAGTTCCTTGGTTTCCACATCACAAACAAACTATCATGGTCCAAACACACCAAGATAGTTGTGAAGAGGGCACGATAACACCTTTTCACCCTTCAGGAGAGTGGAAAGATTTGGCATGGGTCCCCAGATCCTCAAATAATTCCTGACCGGTTGCATCACCTCCTGGTATGGCAACTGTTCGGTATCTGACCATAAGGCGCTACAGAGGGTAGTGCAAATGGCCCAGTACATCACTGGGGCCAAGCTCCCTGCCATCCAAGACCTCTATACTAGGCGGTGTCACAGGAAGGCCCAAAAAGGTGTCAAAGACTCATGTCACCCAAGTCATAGAATGTTCTCTCTTCAATCGCACGGCAAGCTGTACCGGAGCGCCAAGTCTAGGACTAAAAGGCTCCAGCTTTTACCCCCAAGCAATAAGACTGCTGAGCAACTAATCAAATGGCCACCCGGATTGCTACTCGTTGTTTGTTATCTATCTATCTATCTATCTATCTATCTATCTATCTATCTATCTATCTATCTATCTATCTATCTATCTATCTATCTATCTATCTATCTATCTATCTATCTATCTATCTATCTATCTATCTATTTATCTATCTATCTATCTATCTATCTATCTATCTATCTATCTATCTATCTATCTGTCTGTCTGTCTGTCTGTCTGTCTGTCTGTCTGTCTGTCTGTCTGTCTGTCTGTCTGTCTGTCTGTCTGTCTGTCTGTCTGTCTGTCTGTCTGTCTGTCTGTCTGTCTGTCTGTCTGTCTGTCTGTCTGTCTGTCTGTCTGTCTGTCTGTCTGTCTGTCTGTCTGTCTGTCTGTCTGTCTGTGTCTGTCTATCTATCTATCTATCTATCTATCTATCTATCTATCTATCTATCTATCTATCTATCTATCTATCTATCTATCTATCTATCTATCTATCTATCTATCTATCTATCTAATTTACCTCAACTAACCTGTAGCCCTTCACATTGACTCAGTACCGGTACCACCTGTAAATAGCCTCGTTATTGTTGTGTACATTTATTGTGTTACTTTTTGATTGGTTTACATTTTAAATTTTAAATTTTATTTAGTCAATATTTTATTAACTCTATTTCTTGAACTGCTCTGTTGTTTAAGGGCTTATAAGTAAGCATTTCACGGTATGGTCTACCTGTTGTATTCGGCGCATGTGACAAATCAATTGGATTTGATTGGAAATGTGAGTGAAAGGAGAATTAGGTATTGGAGATTAAACGCAGGCTCTGTTTCTTTCCTCGCATTTAAAGTACAGCAGGAGCAGGTCTTTCTGAAATCCCCGAAGAGGTTGCCAGAGAGAGACGAAGATCAGACCACATCATCCACACTTCTCTGATGGAGTCATCAAAGAGGTTGCCAGGACAACCGTATTTTGTTTTGCCCCTACCACAGGTGCGATGTCAAGAGGTTTTCATCATCTTCGTCATCGTCGTCGTCATCATCATCATCATCATCATCATCATCACACACCTTCCTCTTTCAAGATGCACCCAACTCCCATCAATGACACGTCCACATTTTTGAAACATTGATTTTCTCTGTGAAACAGGACCATTTACCATCCCCTAATCTCACCATCCTTCTATCACTTCGTTCCGCTCCGTATTTCTTCCGTTTTTTTTATTCTCTGTGAAAAGATAGGGGATCCGGTCGGAAATGTAGAAAATGATAAGTCAGGATGAGCTCTTCAGTGTTCCATTGTGCTGATGGAATTACCTTCCTACACTATGTTATTTTGAACAATGCTTGATAGATCTAATTATGGACTCATTTAGCAGCTAAAGGGTTCGTTTACTGTGCAGATTACTGTGTGTGTGTGTGTGTGTGTCTGTGTGTCTGCGTGTGTGTGTGTGTGTGTGTGTGTGTGTGTGTGTGTGTGTGTGTGTGTGTGTGTGTGTGTGTGTGTGTGTGTGTGTGTGTGTGTGTGTGTGTGTGTGTGTCCATGTGTGTGAGTGAGTGCGTGCGTGTGTAGCTGAACAGATCCAGATAGAAGCTGAACAGATCCAGGTAGTAGCTGAACAGATCCAGGTAGTAGCTGAACAGATCCAGATAGTAGTTGAACAGATCCAGATAGAAGCTGAACAGATCCAGATAGAAGCTGAACAGATCCAGATAGAAGCTGAACAGATCCAGATAGAAGCTGAACAGATCCAGGTAGTAGCTGAACAGATCCAGATAGTAGCTGAACAAATCCAGGTAGAAGCTGAACAGATCCAGGTAGTAGCTGAACAGATCCAGGTAGAAGCAGAACAGATCCAGATAGAAGCTGAACAGATCCAGATAGAAGCTGAACAGATCCAGGTAGAAGCTGAACAGATCCAGGTAGTAGCTGAACAGATCCAGGTAGTAGCTGAACAGATCCAGGTAGTAGCTGAACAGATCCAGGTAGTAGCTGAACAGATCCAGATAGTAGCTGAACAGATCCAGGTAGAAGCTGAACAGATCCAGGTAGTAGCTGAACAGATTCAGGTAGTAGCTGAACAGATCCAGGTAGAAGCTGAACAGATCCAGGTAGTAGCTGAACAGATTCAGGTAGTAGCTGAACAGATCCAGGTAGAAGCTGAACAGATCCAGATAGTAGCTGAACAGATCCAGGTAGAAGCTGAACAGATCCAGGTAGTAGCTGAACAGATCCAGGTAGTAGCTGAACAGATCCAGGTAGAAGCTGAACAGATCCAGGTAGAAGCTGAACAGATCCAGGTAGTAGCTGAACAGATCCAGGTAGTAGCTGAACAGATTCAGGTAGTAGCTGAACAGATCCAGGTAGAAGCTGAACAGATCCAGATAGTAGCTGAACAGATCCAGGTAGAAGCTGAACAGATCCAGGTAGTAGCTGAACAGATCCAGGTAGTAGCTGAACAGATCCAGGTAGAAGCTGAACAGATCCAGGTAGAAGCTGAACAGATCCAGGTAGAAGCTGAACAGATCCAGGTAGTAGCTGAACAGATCCAGGTAGAAGCTGAACAGATCCAGGTAGTAGCTGAACAGATCCAGGTACTAGCTGAACAGATCCAGATAGAAGCTGAACAGATCCAGGTAGTAGCTGAACAGATCCAGGTAGTAGCTGAACAGATCCAGGTAGTAGCTGAACAGATCCAGATAGAAGCTGAACAGATCCAGGTAGAAGCTGAACAGATCCAGATAGAAGCTGAACAGATCCAGGTAGTAGCTGAACAGATCCAGGTAGAAGCTGAACAGATCCAGGTAGAAGCTGAACAGATCCAGGTAGTAGCTGAACAGATCCAGATAGAAGCTGAACAGATCCAGATAGTAGCTGAACAGATCCAGATAGAAGCTGAACAGATCCAGATAGTAGCTGAACAGATCCAGGTAGAAGCTGAACAGATCCAGGTAGTAGCTGAACAGATCCAGGTAGTAGCTGAACAGATCCAGATAGAAGCTGAACAGATCCAGATAGTAGCTGAACAGATCCAGATAGAAGCTGAACAGATCCAGATAGTAGCTGAACAGATCCAGATAGTAGCTGAACAGATCCAGGTAGAAGCTGAACAGATCCAGGTAGTAGCTGAACAGATTCAGGTAGTAGCTGAACAGATCCAGGTAGAAGCTGAACAGATCCAGGTAGTAGCTGAACAGATTCAGGTAGTAGCTGAACAGATCCAGGTAGAAATGCTGAACAGATCCAGATAGTAGCTGAAAAGATCCAGGTAGAAGCTGAACAGATCCAGGTAGTAGCTGAACAGATCCAGGTAGTAGCTGAACAGATCCAGGTAGAAGCTGAACAGATCCAGGTAGAAGCTGAACAGATCCAGGTAGTAGCTGAACAGATCCAGGTAGAAGCTGAACAGATCCAGGTAGTAGCTGAACAGATCCAGGTAGAAGCTGAACAGATCCAGATAGAAGCTGAACAGATCCAGATAGAAGCTGAACAGATCCAGGTAGTAGCTGAACAGATCCAGGTAGTAGCTGAACAGATCCAGGTAGTAGCTGAACAGATCCAGGTAGAAGCTGAACAGATCCAGGTAGTAGCTGAACAGATCCAGATAGTAGCTGAACAGATCCAGGTAGTAGCTGAACAGATCCAGATAGAAGCTGAACAGATCCAGGTAGAAGCTGAACAGATCCTGGTAGTAGCTGAACAGATCCAGGTAGTAGCTGAACAGATCCAGATAGAAGCTGAACAGATCCAGGTAGTAGCTGAACAGATCCAGGTAGTAGCTGAACAGATCCAGGTAGTAGCTGAACAGATCCAGGTAGAAGCTGAACAGATCCAGGTAGAAGCTGAACAGATTCAGGTAGTAACTGAACAGATCCAGATAGAAGCTGAACAGATCCAGATAGAAGCTGAACAGATCCAGGTAGTAGCTGAAAAGATCCAGATAGAAGCTGAACAGATCCAGGTAGAAGCTGAACAGATCCAGGTAGAAGCTGAACAGATCCAGGTAGAAGCTGAACAGATCCAGGTAGAAGCTGAACAGATCCAGATAGAAGCTGAACAGATCCAGATAGAAGCTGAACAGATCCAGGTAGAAGCTGAACAGATCCAGGTAGCTGAAGAGATCCAGGTAGAAGCTGAACAGATCCAGGTAGAAGCTGAACAGATCCAGGTAGAAGCTGAATAGATTCAGGTAGTAGCTGAACAGATCCAGATAGAAGCTGAACAGATCCAGATAGAAGCTGAACAGATCCAGGTAGTAGCTGAAAAGATCCAGATAGAAGCTGAACAGATCCAGGTAGAAGCTGAACAGATCCAGGTAGAAGCTGAACAGATCCAGGTAGAAGCTGAACAGATCCAGGTAGAAGCTGAACAGATCCAGATAGAAGCTGAACAGATCCAGATAGAAGCTGAACAGATCCAGGTAGAAGCTGAACAGATCCAGGTAGCTGAAGAGATCCAGGTAGAAGCTGAACAGATCCAGGTAGAAGCTGAACAGATCCAGGTAGAAGCTGAACAGATCCAGGTAGCTGAAGAGATCCAGGTAGAAGCTGAACAGATCCAGGTAGCTGAAGAGATCCAGGTAGAAGCTGAAGAGATCCAGGTAGAAGCTGAACAGATCCAGATAGAAGCTGAACAGATCCAAGTAGAAGCTGAACAGATTCAGGTAGTAGCTGAACAGATCCAGATAGAAGCTGAACAGATCCAGGTAGAAGCTGAACAGATCCAGGTAGAAGCTGAACAGATCCAGGTAGCTGAAGAGATCCAGGTAGAAGCTGAAGAGATCCAGGTAGAAGCTGAACAGATCCAGATAGAAGCTGAACAGATCCAGGTAGAAGCTGAACAGATCCAGGTAGTAGCTGAACAGATCCAGATAGAAGCTGAACAGATCCAGATAGAAGCTGAACAGATCCAGGTAGTAGCTGAACAGATCCAGGTAGAAGCTGAACAGATCCAGGTAGCTGAAGAGATCCAGGTAGAAGCTGAACAGATCCAGGTAGAAGCTGAACAGATCCAGGTAGCTGAAGAGATCCAGGTAGAAGCTGAAGAGATCCAGATAGAAGCTGAACAGATCCAGATAGAAGCTGAACAGATCCAGGTAGAAGATGAACAGATCCAGGTAGAAGCTGAACAGATCCAGGTAGTAGATTAACAGATCCAGGTAGTAGATTAACAGATCCAGGTAGTAGATTAACAGATCCAGTTAGTAGATTAATAGATCCAGGTAGAAGCTGAACAGATCCAGGTAGAGGCTGAACAAATCCAGATAGAAGCTGAACAGATCCAGGTAGCTGAACAGATCCAGGTAGAAGCTGAACAGATCCAGGTAGAAGCTGAACAGATCCAGATAGAAGCTGAACAGATCCAGGTAGCTGAAGAGATCCAGGTAGAAGCTGAAGAGATCCAGGTAGAAGCTGAACAGATCCAGATAGAAGCTCAACAGATCCAGGTAGAAGCTGAACAGATCCAGGTAGTAGATTAATAGATCCAGGTAGTAGATTAACAGATCCAGGTAGTAGATTAATAGATCCAGGTAGAAGCTGAACAGATCCAGATAGTAGATTAACAGATCCAGGTAGAGGCTGAACAAATCCAGATAGTAGATTAACAGATCCAGGAAGTAGATTAACAGATCCAGGTAGAAGCTGAACAGATCCAGGTAGTAGATTAACAGATCCAGGCAGAAGATGAACAGATCCAGGTAGAAACTGAACAGATCCAGGTAGTACAATTAACAGATCCAAGAAGTAGATTAATAGATCCAGGTAGAAGCTGAACAGATCCAGGTAGTAGATTAACAGATCCAGTTAGAAGCTGAACAGATCCAGATAGTAGATTAACAGATCCAAGAAGTAGATTAACAGATCCAGGTAGAAGCTGAACAGATCCAGGTAGTAGATTAACAGATCCAGGCAGAAGATGAACAGATCCAGGTAGAAGCTGAACAGATCCAGGTAGTAGATTAACAGATCCAAGAAGTAGATTAATAGATCCAGGTAGAAGCTGAACAGATCCAGGTAGTAGATTAACAGATCCAGGTAGAAGCTGAACAGATCCAGGTAGTAGATTAACAGATCCAGGAAGTAGCTGAACAGATCCAGGAAGTAGCTGAATATTATACACATACAGCACGCACGCACGCACGCAAACATGCACACACACACACACACACACACACACACACACACACACACACACACACACACACACACACACACACACACACACACACACACACACACACAATGCTCTTGTACATGAATGGTTGTGTTTGAATGAGCCTGTAATGAAATGAGCTTTTCCAGATCAACAAAAGAGGAATAACAGGTGCCACATGATGTGTCAAGATGAGCCCCATGAGTGAGACAATGTTTACATATTATTCCCCTTCATTCATCATTCAAAGTAGTGCACTTTATTATAATGGTGCCGTAGGAGATGGTTGCCGTTTTACGGGCTGCTAACCAATTGTGACCATTTCAGGAAACTAGGCGTATGCCAACTGTTAAATCGAATAAAGTTAAATTACGAGCCTAGTTGTTTTAGCCAAAGACAAAGACAAAGCGAGCAACCTTCACGTTAGCCACGATTAGCTGAGATAATGAGGGGGCTGGACATGCTGAGAGATGAGTTTGGATTGGTCTGCCATATAGCATACTTTTGTCTATTTGAACTGGTCAGTATGCCTAGTATGCCTCTCTCTCTCTCTCTCTGTCTTACGTGGCTTTTTAAAAATGTATTGTGTATTCAAACTGCATAAGTGTTGCTCTCCACTTTCTGGAGGACCGAGTTTTGAAATCAGTGGAATTCGAGTATGATTGGCTAAGGAGATGGAGAAAACACCTGTCTACGGATTACATCTTCAAACTAAGGGCAACCACGGCATCTGACAGGAGACGCGTCCAACCATGAATGATGTATATGGGTATGATAGTATAGCTAGCTACATTTTCAGAAATTACACATGGCAAACTTTGACAGAAAGAGCCATTTGCTTGGCTAGCTATAGCCTAATGTTAGCTAGCTATAGCCTGATGTTAGCTAGCTATAGCCTAATGTTAGCTAGCTATAGCCTAATGTTAGCTAGCTATAGCCTAATGTTAGCTAGTTATAGCCTAATGTTAGCTACCTGTAGCCTAATGTTAGCTACCTGTAGCCTAATGTTAGCTAGCTATAGCCTAATGTTAGCTAGCTATAGCCTGATGTTAGCTAGCTATAGCCTAATGTTAGCTAGCCAGTTGGTTGATTAGTTGGTTGGTTGCAGGGTAGTAACGTCATGAGTTGTGATTATGTTTCATTGTTTACCTAGCTAGCTAGCTAATGTTAGCTGACTGGCTCGCTATCTAACATTACGTGCATGACCTTATTTTTCGTATCTCAGAGCCATTTGCTTAGCTAGCTATAGCCTAATGTTAGCTAGCTAACATTGAACTTGATTGATTAGCTATCTGCATATTCATGCAGGGTAGTAACGTCATGAGTTGTGATTATGTTTCATTGTTTACCTAGCTAGCTAGCTAATGTTAGCTGGCTAGCTCGCTATCTAACATTACGTGTATCACTTTATTATTCGTATCTCAGAGCTATTGGCTTGGCTTTTGTTACTCTACCTCAGGCGAGCAAAACCTTGAGACTTCCTTAACGTTAGATTTTGTGCACCAGCTGTTATTGACAAATAGACAGACAACAACCCCATACCGGAGGCAGCTGTTCTACAGTGCATTTTGCAAGTATTCAGACCCTTTGACTTTTTTCCAAATTTTGTTACGTTACAGCCTTATTTTATAATGGAATAAATAATGTTTTCCCCTCATCAGTCTACACACAATACCAGTTAATTACCAAGCAAAAACAGGTTTTTAGAAATAAGAAAATATCTGAAATTTCACATTTACATAAGTATTCTGACCCTTTACTCAGCACACTTGACGCTCTGGTCGATGAGTAGGGTTGATCCGAACATTCTGACTTCACAAAAGCAATCAAGCACCCAAGCTAACAGGCTAACATGCTAGCTACTGCCAGACACATAATGAGAGAACACCCCATTCTGACCATTTTACTCTCCCTAGCAGAGCTGGTTAGGCTAATTTCATGTTATCCAGAGCGTTGGTGACTGTAACTGTGCAGCTGGCAACAATTTAATAACGCTTTTTTGTCCACGTTTAATGGGGCAGGTTGAGAGCTTCAAGTTCCTTGGTGTCCACATCACCAACGAACTATCATGTTCCAAACATACCAAAACAGTTGTGAAGAGGACATGGCAATGCCTATTCTCTCTCAGGAGACTGAAAGATTTGGCATAGGTCCTCAGATCGTCAAAAAGTTCTACAGCTGCACCATCAAGAGCATCCTGACTGGTTACATCACCACCTGGTATGACGACTGCTCGGCCTCCGACCGCAAGGCACTACAGAGGGTAGTGCGCACGGCTCAGTACATCACTGGGGCCTCTATACCAGATGGTGTCTGAACTCACTTTACCTCTACCTATGTACATATTACCTCAATTACCTCGACTAACCTGTGCCCCGCACATTGACTCTGTACCGGTTCCTCCTGTATAATGCCTCATTACTGTTATTTTATTGTTGCTATTTAATAATGAGTTATTTTTCAATTTCTTATTTTTTTATTAATATTATTTATTTTTTATTCTTCAGTTTTTTTTAAACTGCATTGTTGGTTAAGGGCTTGTAAGTAAGCATTTCACTGTATGGTCTATACCTATTGTATTCAGCGCATGTGACAAATACAATTTGATTTGATTTCACTTGATATAGAATGAGGAGCCATTTGGGACATAGCCTGTACCTGCCTAACGTGTCTGTTCTCTAGCTATGGGGAAATTATGCTATAAGCATTTTGCTGCGTATTAATATGCATTTCCATATTGGCTTGTGGGCACAATATGCATACATTCTTGAGAACTGAGCTACTAGACAGGAGCTGATGTACTGTGTGGCAATATAGAACACATCATTGGTTTGTTTTACTTTTAACAACAAACTACCTAGTTAGCAATATAAAAGTTTATAATAGTTTTCCTATTCATATCTGGATCCTGTGACATAGTTAGCATTAATGCTGGGATCTCTGATATATGTCCCAGAATCCTTTGCTCAAACAAGGTGGTACTACATTGGTGAAGCAGCTAGCCTAGCTGCTAGCTATCAAGCTAGGCAATCTGGTCTACTACTGCTGGATACCAAGCACGCTAAGAGGTTAGCCCTCTACTTGTCTCAGACTTAGAACTACGTATTTCTAGAGGTTTCTGCTGCCAGTGTCTCATTTTACGGCGTGACTAGTGGGCTCGCCCTAATATCAACACTACCATGCCTCCGAAAAAAGACGAGGATCACATCTCTGCTGGGCAGGTATGTGAACTCTTGGTGAAGCAAAAAGTGTTCTATAAAGTAATGATGTCACGCCCTGACCTTAGAGAGCCTTTTTATGTCTCTATTTAGTTTGGTCAGGGTGTGATTTGGGGTGGGCATTCTATGATTTTGTATTTCTATGTTTTGGCCGGGTATGGTTCTCAATCAGGGACAGCTGTCTATCGTTGTCTCTGATTGGGAACCATACTTAGGTGGCCCTTTTCCCTCCTTTCAGTGTGGGATGTTGTCTTTGTTTGTGGCACTATAGCCCTTAAACTTCACAGTTGTTTTTTAATATATTTTTTAAATTGTTTTTGTCGGCGTCATCCCAATAAAAAGGAATATGTACGCTCACCACGCTGCGCTTTGGTCTACTTCCTTTGTCGGCCGTGACAAATGATACATCAGCAGGAAAATAACTTTAAATGTTTCATTTTCAAATGATCATGGAGTCTACCAAACAAACGTCTTGACGACCTGACTAAACAAGCCTTCAGTTCACACAGAAAGATGTGGATGTATTGAAGACCAGGCAGGACACACTTCCCAGAAACTGTTCCTCTATGCGAAATGAAATCACCACAGATGGTGTCCAGGAATATCAAAGTGAGACATGGGCTGAATCAGAGGACAATCTTCGAAAGCTGTTTTCTGAGGAGCTACAATTGGATAAAAAAGGTTGAGCTGGAACGTGCTCACCGATTTGGGAAACCAGGGGACACTGGTGGTGCCAAATGGTGATGCCAATGGAACCAGACCCGGGACAATTGTATTGAAATGATTTGAGGTCAAGGATAATCTTGCAGGCGGCCTTGAAAAAGCCAGATGCCTTAAGGGATCCTACATATTCATCAATGAGGATTTCTCAGATGCAGTACGTCAATGAAGAAAGGATCTAATACCAGCTATGAAGGCTGCAAGAGAACGAGGTGACATAGCATACCTGAGGTACATCCAGTACAATTTGACATTATCTTGTTTGGCAAGTTCTTTGTTGTCTTGTCTCACCGGTTTCTTAATCTCACATTCAACCTTTCCATCTGATCCATCTATATCAGGGCTGCTCAACCCTCTTCCTGGAGATCTACTGTCCTGTAGGTTTTCTGTCCAACCCTAATTTAGGGTCTAGAACTCTGGTTCTCTGGCAGGAGTTCCCATCTCCGGGGTAAGGAGTTCTCCCTCGTTGTTATTGCATCAAAACAATATACTATATATACAGTGGGGAGAACAAGTATTTGATACACTGCCGATTTTGCAGGTTTTCCTACTTACAAAGCATGTAGAGGTCTGTCATTTTTATCATAGGTACACTTCAACTGTGAGAGACGGAATCTAAAACAAAAATCCAGAAAATCACATTGTATGATTTTTAAGTAATTAATTTGCATTTTATTGCATGACATAAGTATTTGATCACCTACCAACCAGTAAGAATTCCGGCTCTCACAGACCTGTTAGTTTTTCTTTAAGAAGCCCTCCTGTTCTCCACTCATTACCTGTATTAACTGCACCTGTTTGAACTCGTTACCTGTATAAAAGACACCTGTCCACACACTCAATCAAACAGACTCCAACCTCTCCACAATGGCCAAGACCAGAGAGCTGTGTAAGGACATCAGGGATAAATTGTAGACCTGTACAAGGCTGGGATGGGCTACAGGACAATAGCCAAGCAGCTTGGTGAGAAGGCAACAACTGTTGGCACAATTATTAGAAAATGAAAGAAGTTCAAGATGACGGTCAATCACCCTCGGTCTGGGGCTCCATGCAAGATCTCACCTCGTGGGGCATCAATGATCATGAGGAATGTGAGGGATCAGCCCAGAACTACACGGCAGGACCTGGTCAATGACCTGAAGAGAGCTGGGACCACAGTCTCAAAGAAAACCATTAGTAACACACTACGCCGTCATGGATTAAAATCCTGCAGCGCACGCAAGGTCCCCCTGCTCAAGCCAGCGCATGTCCAGGCCCGTCTGAAGTTTGCCAATGACCATCTGGATGATCCAGAGGAGGAATGGGAGAAGGTCATGTGGTCTGATGAGACAAAAATAGAGCTTTTTGCTCTAAACTCCACTCGCCGTGTTTGGAGGAATAGAAGGATGAGTACAACCCCAAGAACACCATCCCAACCGTGAAGCATGGAGGTGGAAACATCATTCTTTGGGGATGCTTTTCTGCAAAGGGGACAGGACGACTGCACCGTATTGAGGGGAGGTTTGATGGGGCCATGTATCGCGAGATCTTGACCAACAACCTCCTTCCCTCAGTAAGAGCATTGAAGATGGGTCGTGGCTGGGTCTTCCAGCATGACAACGACCCGAAACACACAGCCAGGGCAACTAAGGAGTGGCTCCGTAAGAAGCATCTCAAGGTCCTGGAGTGGCCTAGCCAGTCTCCAGACCTGAACCCAATAGAAAATCTTTGGAGGGAGCCGAAAGTCCGTATTGCCCAGCGACAGCCCCGAAACCTGAAGGATCTGGAGAAGGTCTGTATGGAGGAGTGGGCCAAAATCCCTGCTGCAGTGTGTGCAAACCTGGTCAAGAACTACAGGAAACGTATGATCTCTGTAATTGCAAACTAAGGTTTCTGTACCAAATATTCAGTTCTGCTTTTCTGATGTATCAAATACTTATGTCATGCAATAAAATGCAAATTAATTACTTAAAAATCATACAATGTGATTTTCTGGATTTTTGTTTTAGATTCCTTCTCTCACAGTTGAAGTGTACCTATGATAAAAATTACAGACCTCTACATGCTTTGTAAGTAGGAAAACCTGCAAAATTGTCAGTGTATCAAATACTTGTTCTCCCCACTGTATATGTGTGTGTGTGTGTGTGTGTGTGTGTGTGTGTGTGTGTGTGTGTGTGTGTGTGTGTGTGTGTGTGTGTGTGTGTGTGTGTGTGTGTGTGTGTGTTGTGTGTGTGTGTGTGTGTGTGTGTGTAATGTGCCTTATCTATATAATGTATCTACATTGTTGGTTATTATCTTACATCAATAAATGACTTCTCTTTTCAATCCAACCCTTCAATTTCATCTTTGCCAAAAAGCTATTTTCTATTGTACTGGCTCTATGTAGCTTTATAAAGGGCATTGATCGACAAACTGGATATTATGATACTTACAATAGACTTTTAAAAGCCTTTGAAAGGTTTGCATTCCTAAACGATGCATCAGTCCCAATAATGGGCCACTCTTCTAACCAAACAGCAACCAGAGAAGAGGCGGCCCTCACGACTCATAATGTCACGGACAGAATCTACTTATCAGCCGTCTCCGTAAACATATTCATAGTAGAGATGCAGATCTGCCGTTGACATCTGGCCCTTAATATCTTAGATCTGTCACATCGGAGTGTTTTCTCCTCTCTCTCTCTCTCGCTCGGTCACTCATTCTCTCGCTTTCTCTTTCTCACTCTCTCTCTCTCTCTCTCTCTCTCTTCCTCTCGCCCTGCACAAAAACAAACAAAAAATAAATTCATGCTTTATGGCGGAATGTAATTGTCTCTTGAATAATTTACTTAACTCGTTGGAACTTGACATGCACTAAATTCATTCATGTAGAAATTAACTGCCCAAATTTTGTTTGTTCAAAGTTTGTCTTTTTGGGGAGAAGGGGGCAATTGCAGCCTACAATTGTGCCCCCGTATTCAGGGATTCCTACATCTGTAAGCACCCAGCTGTTAAATTAGGAAAGGCTCTCCAGTACAGTGGGTGGCGTTAATGCAGAATGACGTTGGTTGCAAGCCGCCAAAAAACCCCACAGAAGAAGGGGCGGGGGCGACAACGGTAGCTAGCTAACCGTACACCGGTAGACAGTGTCCTTCGCCACCACCTGTCGTGCACTTTTCCCACAGTTATGTTAACGACAGTGAGGGCAGGTGTTCGGCAGGCGGGAGCAAAGGACACTGTGTGATAGCTTAGCCAGCTAGTCTTAGCTTAGCCAGCTAGCCAGCTAGTCCTAGCTTAGCCAGCTAGCCAGCTAGCACACAGCAGACGTGGGCGACACCATGTGCTAACTAACTAGCAAGCTGGCTAGCACATGGTGTTGCTAACTATCAACCTAGCTCGCATATGGTTTAACCCTAGCCTCCTGCTAGCAGGAGGTGGGGATGACCGGTAGACAGAAGTGTCCTCTGCCCCCGCCTGCCAGCCATGGTTTTCTCCGGTACACAGCAGGTGGAAGACAGGGTGTGACACTGTGTGCTAAACAACTAACTAGCAAGCTAGCACACAGTGTCACTAATTAGCACGCTAGCTAGTTAGCTAGCACATGGTGTTGCCCTAGCCTCCCGTTTGCTACTGTGCTAGCGGGAGACGGGAGAGACCGGTAGACAGTGTCCTTTGCCACCTGCCTGTCTGGCACAGTCCCGCAGTTCTGTTAACAACAACGAGGGCCGATGTTCGGGAGGTGGGATTGAAGGACACTGTTTACTGGTGTCGTTCCTGCTATCAAGGAGGACTCCGGTAGCCACACCAGTAATGACTAACACATTAAGGGCGTTCATGCAGGAACCAATGGGTTGCAAATCATTTCTAATTGTGTTTCAATAAGACAATTCAATTAAGTAGATTTGTGTTAATACATTTGAGTAAAAATTATTTAAAAAAAAAACAGTTTCCATCAGGTGTAACTCCTTCAGTTGCATTAAGTAGATCCGAAGACTTTCTCCCAGTTTTTCCCTGTGCCTGTCTCTGCCTGCCTGCCTGTCTCTCTCTCTCTCTCTCTCTCTCTCTCTCTCTCTCTTCCCCCCTCTCTGTCTCTGCCTGCCTGTCTCTCCCTCTCTCTCTCTCTTACCCCTCTCTGTCTCTGCCTGCCTCTCTCTCTCTCTTCCCCCCTCTCTGTCTCTGCCTGCCTGTCTCTCCCTCTCTCTCTCTCTTCCCCCCTCTCTGTCTCTCCCTCTCTCTCTCTCTACTCTCCTGATAATGATCATGGTGTGACATCAGAGTGGACAGAGAGACAGTTGCATGCTGGATGCTGGACAGGGTTAGAGGATGGGGGTGGCATCTGGGAACAAGCCTGTGAACAGTCCATTAACGACGAAGCTGCGGCTGCCAGAAAAATCCCCCAAATCAGCAGATGAAAGCCACACCAGTAATGACTAACACATTAAGGCAGGCTATGGGGAGATGAAACCTGCAGATGTGTTCATTGTCCCTGGTCAGACATCAAGAACGGGGAGGCAGCAGAGTCCATATTGAATTGCATTTCTAATTTCCACAGCAGCTAGCCTTCTTTCATTTGGCGTTAAGCAGGGGGCTAGTGGACAAAAGAGACACTTTATGAACTCTTTGCTGTACACGCAGAGTAGATGGTAGGTGAGTTTACACCTCAATGACTCCTTAAGCCCCTGTCACTGAGCAAGCTGCTCAGATTTCCTCCATTCACACAACCTACTGTATTAAAGCCCTCCGCCAGTCAAAGACTTTATGAATTAAAGGGATGGTGAGATTTTTTTTGTCTCCTTCACCTAGAGTCAGATGAAATCATGGAGGCCATTTGTATGTCTCTGCGTGCATTTTAAAGGAAGTTGAAGGTAGTTTTGTGAGCCATTGCTAACTAGCGTTAAAACGGAAAGTAAAAAGCAACTTAGTCAGTTGCACAACTGACTGCATTCAACCGAAATGTGTCTTCCGCAGTTAACACAAACCCTCTGATGACTAGGAGTCTAAAGGCACAGTTACAATGCTAGTAGAAAAAGGTCTTAGCTGCCAAAATCTCTCACTATTCCTTTAACAGGTGGCTCAGGCTTGGTCTAACCTTTACAGCCCACCCAGGGGAAAGGAAATTGATTTTTTTTCCCTCATGAGGTTGCTATGACGTTAAATGTCGTGAGGATTCCAGACAAAAGGTGTTCATGTATTTCTCACTATTAATTTTCCAAGTGATCTTCCAGACAGAAAGTTACGGGTATTTCTGTGTTGAGACCAAAATACTGTATAAAACAAAAAAATAAATAAACATTACTCTCAAGTTTCTTAAGGTCAGTAAGAAGAAGACAGTCCTTCAGTAAGTCACCATGACATCATAGCGTCATTATATTTCCCAAATACTTTGGTTTATTTACGGAAAAGAAAAGCATCATTTGCAGACAATGAGTCATGCCAGTCATGACAGTGTGAAAGTTAAAGTTAGGAGGAAAAACAAGGGCACGTAGAAAATAACCTTGGACTGAAGGAACATCAAGTCCTCCTAAAAGTTTTCTGTGTACGTTGTGAGAAAAACAATAGAAAATCCCAGATACCATCCGTCCGCAGCCAACCTGGAGCCGGCGGGAGACGTCTGCAGAAATTAATGAGGTCACTTGTTTGATGGGCTGGTAATACATTTCTCTGTAGGTGGGCCAGTCTGTTGTCTGCTGGCTGGGAGAAGAACACATGACACTTTCCTAATTAACTTGTGTTCCATTTGCGCTAATTGTCCCACATGACACCCTATTCCCTGTTTTAGTGTACTACTTTAGATCATGGCCCATAGGGCTCTGGTCAAAAGTAGTGAACAATACAGACAATATTGTGCCATTTTGGACGCCTTCGGCCCTGTCCGTTACTTTAGGAATCTGAAGACAACAACACTGACCACTTCAGCTAAAACATATTTTTTGAGGAAATGTCACTTCAGCTAAGCCCTTTATTCGAGGAACTGTCACTTCAGCTAAGCCCTTTATTCGAGGAAATGTCACTTCAGCTAAGCCCTTTTTGAGAGTAAAATTTAACTTCAGCTAAGCCCTTTATTCCAGGAAATGTCACTTCAGCTAAGCCCTTTTTGAGAGTAAAATTTAACTTCAGCTAAGCCCTTTATGAGAGGAAATGTCACTTCAGCTAAGCCCTTTATTCGAGGAAATGGCACTTCAGCTAAAGCCCTTTATACGAGGAAATGTCACCGAACATTTTTAATCCAATACATCTCTCTATCGACCATATCTGTTACTATCTCTCCCTACCCTCGGTTGTGTTTTTCTCTCTAGACCTGGAGTCAATCTACCTTGCAGGAGCAGTGTGAAGGTCGAGCTGAGGCTAACAGCGGATCATTGTGGTCGCTGTGTGTTTAAAGCTTAATGGTAGAGCAGATGGTAACAGCGAATCATCTCGGTCGCTGTGTGTTTAAAGCTTGTTGGTAGAGCTGAGGGTAACCGCGGATCATCCTGGTCGCTGTGTGTTTAAAGCTTGTTAGCAGAGCTGAGGTTAACCGCGGATCATCGCGGTCGCTGTGTGTTTAAAGCTTGTTAGCAGAGCTGAGGGTAACCGCGGATCATCCTGGTTGCTGTGTGTTTAAAGCTTATTGGTAGAGCAGAGGGTAACCGCGGATCATCGCGGTCGCTGTGTGTTTAAAGCTTGTTAGCAAAGCTGAGGGTAACAGCGGAACATCGTGGTCGCTGTGTGTTTAAAAATCGTTGAGAGGGGAGGCAAGAGAGGATACTGGTCATTATAGTTCTACCTCATGCTGATCATTATATCTCTACCTCATAGTGGTCATTATAGTATTACCTCATACTGGTCCTTATGGTTCTACCTCATGCTGGTCATTATAGTATTACCTCATACTGGTCCTTATTGTTCTACCTCATACTGGTCATTATGTTCTACCTCATACTGGTCATTATGGATCTACCTCATACTGGTCATTATGGTTCTACCTCATGCTGGTCATTATTGTTCTACCTCATGCTGGTCATTATATCTCTACATCATAGTGGTCGTTATAGTATTACCTCATACTGGTCATTATGTTCTACCTCATACTGGTCATTATTGTTCTACCTCATACTGGTCCTTGTGGTTCTACCTCATACTGGTAATTATGGTTCTACCTCATGCTGGTCATTATATCTCTACCTCATAGTGGTCGTTATAGTATTACCTCATACTGGTCATTATATCTCTACCTCATAGTGGTCGTTATAGTATTACCTCATACTGGTCATTATTGTTCTACCTCATGCTGGTCATTATAGTATTACCTCAAACTGGTCATTATTGTTCTACCTCAAACTGGTCATTATTGTTCTACCTCAAACTGGTCATTATTGTTCTACCTCAAACTGGTCATTATGTTCTACCTCATACTGGTCATTATGGATCTACCTCATACTGGTAATTGGGGTTCTACCTCATACTGGTAATTGGGGTTCTACCTCATACTGGTCATTATAGCTCTACCTCATACTGGTAATTATGGTTCTACCTCATAATGGTAATTGTGGTGCTACCTCAAACTGGTAATTATGGTTCTACCTCATACTGGTAATTGGGGTTCTACCTCATACTGGTCATTATAGCTCTACCTCATACTGGTAATTATGGTTCTACCTCATAATGGTAATTGTGGTGCTACCTCAAACTGGTAATTATGGTTCTACCTCATACTGGTAATTTTGGTTCTACCTCATACTGGTAATTGTGGTGCTACCTCATACTGGTAATTGTGGTGCTACCTCATACTGGTCATTACGTGTATTATTTTATTTATTTTACCTTTATTTAATTAGGTAGGCCAGTTGAGAACAAGTTCTCATTTACAACTGTGACCTGGCCAAGATAAAGCAAAGCAGTGCGACACAAACAACAACACAGAGTTACACATAAACAAACGTACAGTGAATAACACCATAGAAAAAAGAAAAATCTATATACAGTGTGTGCAAATGTAGAAAAGTAAGGAGGTAAGGCAATAAATAGTCCCTAGAGGCAAAAATAATTACAATTTAGCATTAACACTGGAGTGATAGATGTGCAGATGATGATGTGCAAGTAGAAATACTGGGGTGCAAAAGAGCAAGAAGGTAAGTAATAATATGGGGATGAGGTAGTTGGGTGGGCTATTTACAGATGGCCTGTGTACAGGTACAGTGATCGGTAAGCTGCTCAGACAGCTGATGCTTAATGTTTCTACCTCGTACTGGTCATTATGATGCTAACAATATTTGACAGTTCTAGGAGCATCTATGTGCCTCACAAATATCTCCAAAGTTGCTCATTTAGAGAGCAGATCTCCCTCCCTCCCTATCCCAAGTCTTTCCCCTGTGTGTGTGTGTGTGTGTGTGTGTGTGTGTGTGTGTGTGTGTGTGTGTGTGTGTGTGTGTGTGTGTGTGTGTGTGTGTGTGTGTGTGTGTGTGTGTGTGTGTGTGTGTGTGTGTGTGTGTGTGTGTGTGTGTGTGTGTCTCTCCAGTGCATCAGCCTGGCCTGGTGTCATCTGACAGTGCCCAGCATCATAAAGCAGAGGGCTGTGACAGCCCAGTGACAGCCCAGTCACAGCCAGGCTCTCTCAGTTCAATGGAAAGCCCTTTTAGTGACTATAAAGGACAGTATGTTAGATAGGCTCGGACTGAACCGTAATTACACCTGGCCATCCAGGGCCAAACATAAATCTTTACTTGGGCCCTCAGCGCTAGGCTAGCTCGTTAGACTGATAACTCCACTCCAGGAATCCTTCATTTCCCACACCACGTTCTCCCTCTGACAAGACATCATGGGGAAGAAAAAAAAAGTTACACTTACATCGTAATTCAATAAACAAGTTTACTGGCCTAAACAAGCCCCCCAAAAAACAGGCACTTCCTGACAGCTCGGGGAGGAAATATTGAGCTACCCTGATGTTTGGCCTGTCATTCTGCTCTTGGTTATTATAACCACATCAATATCTTTCACCCGGGTTATCATATAGATGTGAAAGGAAGTTATTAAAGCATAATATGTCATGGCCCTGCATTTTAACAGGATGCCTGTTATTGGAGAAGGCTGGTGATATCATAGACTGGGTAAAGCTTTTACCCCTCTCTCCCTCTCTCTCTCTCTTACGCTATGTCTGCCTCCTATCTCTCTCTATTTGTTTATGCACCCACCCACCCACCCACCCACCCACCCACCCACCCCTCCCTCCCTCCCTCCCTCCCTCCCTCCCTCCCTCCCTCCCTCCCTCCCCTTTCTCTCTCCCAAACCCCCTCCCTCCCTCTCCTACCCCACCCCATTTTCTCCCTCCCTCCCTCCCTCCCTCCCTCCCTCCCTCCCTCCCTCCCTCCCTCCCTCCCTCCCTCCCTCCCTCCCTCCCTCCCTCCCCTCTCTCTCCCAAACCCCATCCCTCCCTCCCTCTCCTACCCCACCCCATTCCCTCCCTCCCTCCCTCCCTCCCTCCCTCCCCTTTCTCTCTCCCAAACCCCATCCCTCCCTCCCTCTCCTACCCCACCCCATTCCCTCCCTCCCTCCCTCCCTCCCTCCCTCCCTCCCTCCCTCCCTACCCACCCCCCTTTCTCTCTCCCAAACCCCATCCCTCCCTCTCCTACCCCACCCCATTTCCTCCCTCCCTCCCTCCCTCCCTCCCTCCCTCCCTCCCTCCCTCCCTCCCTCCCTCCCTCCCTCCCTCCCTCCCTCTCCTACCCCACACCCCTTTCTCTCTCCCCAACCGCCTCCCTCCCTCCCTCTCCTACCCCAACCCCGTCCCTCCCTCCCTCCCTCCCTCCCTCCCTCCCTCCCTCCCTCCCTCTCCTTCTCTCAGTGGTCTAGTTGTGGCCTGGCAGGGGCCTTGCTGCGTTATTGAGCAGCATCTCCTCATCTCTCTTCTTATCGAGCGGACCCAGCAGTCGCCGAGCCTGCCAGCCTGTTCCTATTGCACCCCATTTGTCTTCATGTTCAGGCAGCTATTTTCAGTTCACGACACCCGGCCCGACACCCCTTACACACACACACACACACACACACACACACACACACACACACACACACACACACACACACACACACACACACACACACACACACACACACACACACACACACACACACACACACACACACACACACACACACACACACACACACACACACACACACACACACACACACACACACACACACACACACACACACACACACACACACACGGTCTCAGAGTGCAGACACCATCGCTGACAGTGCTGGAGGGAATGGTCTGAGTTTAATCACAAATGTTCCAGCTGCCACTACAGGACCTCATCTTCCTGAAATGAACTGCTCTTACAGGCTACACTGAACCTCAGTGCTTTTACTTTGGCAGAGGAGTATTTCTGCTCTAATGTCCTTTCTCTTGCTTCTCCACTTTTCACTGCAAAGTCACAGTCCTTGCTGGCTCTGTGTCCTGTTACCTGGCATAAAACTGCATGGCCAGTACTATGGAGTGTTCAGATGGATCTACTGTAGTACAAAATGGATGACGAAACAGACAGAAACAGACAGAAACAGACAGATTCACATGTAAGATATATACCAGCGCATGCACATATGCAAATGCACACTTAGACACAGACAGACAGACAGACAGACAGACAGACAGACAGACAGACAGACAGACAGACAGACACAAATGTAAGAACGCACCCCCCCTACACACAGACACACACACACAGAACGGCTTGTGTTAAATCCTCTGCGAAGTTATGAATGACTCTCTAATAGCAAAGTAAATCGTCCAAGGAGAAAATCTATTTAGAAAATTGCTTCAATTCTTTCAGGCCTGTTTCGTTGTCATTAAGAGATCACAGACAAGGGAGGGGATTAAATGAAGTTATCTTTGTGTTGAGGGGGGCAAGGGAACAGCTAGTACTACTGTCTCTAAGGGAACAGCTAGTACTACTGTCTCCAAGGAAACAGCTAGTACTACTGTCCATAGGCGGAAATCCCAGGGGGGACGGGGGGGACACGACCCCCCCATCCTGGGAAAAATATGATTTGTCCCCCCCAATCTATCACTGTAAACATAACTATGTAATTTCAATAATATTAATAATACGCAATGAAAGCAGTTGTGCTGATTATAGACACTTAATAGCGCCTTTTTAAGTTTCAAAAGATTGCGACCACCCCGCCCTTTGCCTCACAATGGTTTGATCCACTGCCAGTTCTTTAGCTGGCAAGGTAATAGAGGGTTCGTATCTACTGTCTGAAAGGCACATGTACGTAACTGACGTGAGGTTAATCCAGTCAATCGCGCCATAGCAATGTTTACATTTTTATGTTGGCAGGGTTCACACACTTGCTGAATTTGCAGAGCTAGCGCGCAAACTAAAGCAAACATTAACTAGCAAGCTAGCTAGTACCTATTCCATTAATGTGGCGTCGTCAAAGATGGAATCTTTGCTATCGTCAGTTTATTCCAAGATCAGCATGCAGCTGTAGTGCTTCAAAGTCCCTGTGATAAGGTTAGCGATAAACTGAAGTCCAAACTGAACAAAATTACACTCTCTTATACCATTGTCTTAAATATATTTAATGGTCTCGTTGCAAAAGCTAAATTGTCGCTAGTGAACTTTTTTACATTTATTTTATTTCACCTTTTTTTTTTTTTTTGGATTATAGCAAACACCACAGAAACGGAGTTGGTGCTCGCTAGCTTTACAAATTCAGCTATTGTTGGAAGCCAGCCAATATGAAACAAATTATATTAAAATTAGAAATGATTGTAGCATATGTTGTGTAAATGTGTGTGTGTGCAGCTAGACCGGCCAGCCAGCCAGCCAGCCAGGTAGAAAAATGGCAGAAAAAAGTAAAAAGACGGACATCAGAGTATTTTTCAGTACACCAAAACGCAAAATAAGAACTCTAGTAGCCTAATATCTCAAAGACGAGTTGATAAAATGTTCATAAGAAAGAAGTGAAATGCTAATGGAATGTTTCACAATGATGTCATTAGGCAGAGCAGGCAACAGATGGCACACAGACAGCAGAGCTGGGGACAGATAGGCAGGGACAGACTGGCAGAGACAGGGAGTCTCAGGTAAGTTTGTTGAGTCTTTGTTTGGCAACATTATGAAAGGTTCTCAATTTTTTTTACTTGTAAAATAGGGACATATTTGGAAAATGCCATGGATACCCCCGCTCTCAACTTAAACTGATGACTAAACTAAGATTTGTTTATGGCAATGGTATTGCTGTTGTGATTAATTGTGTAGTTTTGGGTACCGGTAGTTAGGAGTACGGCAAACACCTTATTTATTTTCTAGGAGACAGACTGAGTCTGTGAGGGTGGTGAAAGGGAAAGAGCCAGGGAGAGAGACTTCAGAGAACAATGTCACAGCCACGGCAGGACCAGGTGTCACCCTTGTTGCCAGCAGCACCAGTATAGGGGACAGTGGCACAGCATTGTCCAGTTACCTCAGTGATGGCACAAAACCATATCAGCCACACCCACAATTTTTGAACCGCAAACTCTTGCCAACAGAGTGTTGACGTTTCAAGAGGCCCCAAAGCACAGAATGAAATTCTGAACATCATGGCCAATACAATCATTCGAGGCATTGCAGCTGAGATTAGATCTCTTCCGATTGTACAATTTTCATTAATTGTTGATGGTACTCAAGATGTCTCTGGTGCTGAACAGGAGAGTGTCTTTTTGCATTATGTTGACCATGACCTTGTCCCTCACGAGGAGTTTATTGGGCTATACAGGGTGTCGGAGACAACAGGCGAGGGCATTGCGAAAGTGGCAACTGAAGTGTTGTTGAGGCTCAATTTGCCCATGTCTGGCTTACGTGGGCAGAGTTACGATGGTGCCTCAAACATGGCAGGAAAATACACAGGTGCACAGGCAATTGTGAGAAGGCAGCAGCCATTAGCCCTCTATGTCCATTGTGGAGCACACTGTGTAAATCTGATTACACAGGCTGGCTGCTCAGCCTCCCCACTGATCCGGGATTCCCTTTCTTGGGTCCATCAGTTAGGTGTCCTCTATGGCCAGTCAGGAAAGTTTAAGAGCATGTTTGAATCAATTGCCACGTCCAAAGAAACACATCTGCCCACCCGGAAACCCCTATGTCCAACAAGGTGGACTGTGCGGAATACTGCTATTAGAGCTGTGCTAGGGCAGTATGAGCGGGTACTAAGCAGCCTAGAGGAGAGTAGTTTTTAGTACATGACAGTACACGACAGTACACTTACAAATTATTTATTTCATGTTATTTTATTTAAAATTGCATACTTTGTGCGACATACTTGTCCATAGCTGCTGTTTGAAGAGTTGAGACACTGACTGAAGGATATTTTGTTTGATTTATTTGGGTTTTTCATTGAAGTAGTTATTTTGCTTTTAGAACTGTACTTATTTTAAGCTTTTTGTTCTTGTAAAGATATTGTAGTAGACTCAGGCCAGTGGCACATTTAATGACTATATAAATGTATCAGAAAAAGTCAAATTAAAAGGTCAATTCAATACGGAGACTAACTTTGTGATGGTTCTCAATGGAGATTATTTTAGATGAGATCACACCATATTCATTGTATTTATGAAAACTACACCCTTACAGTGTACAGTACCATTGCTACCTACTGGCCTTTCTTGATATTGCTAGTTGTAAGTACGAATACCTGCATACATACTGGACTGGTAAGGAGCACTGCTATAACTATTATTAGTAGTAGTATTATAATGATTTAAACATTTGAACAAGTTGGTTAAACCCTTCAGTTAACTACTGTACCTATCAATTATTCAGTTGTAGGAATTATGGTTCCTCAATATACATTTAACATATTACAACGTAGGCTATGTGTTACAGCACTACTTTTGGTGTCCCCCTCAGGAATTGCTCTTGAGAAAATGTAATGTAATTGTCCCCTCCAAGGTTGATATCAGATTTTCGCCCCTGCTACTGTCTCCAAGGAAACAGCTAGTACTACTGTCTCCAAGGGAACAGTTAATACTACTGTCTCCAAGGGAACAGCTAGCACTACTGTCTCCAAGGGAACAGCTAGCACTACTGTCTCCAAGGGAACAGCTAGCACTACTGTCTCCAAGGGAACAGCTAGTACTACTGTCTCCAAGGAAACAGCTAGTACTACTGTCTCCAAGGGAACAGCTAGTACTACTGTCTCCAAGGAAACAGCTAGTACTACTGTCTCCAAGGGAACAGCTAGTACTACTGTCTCCAAGGAAACAGCTAGTACTACTGTCTCCAAGGAAACAGCTAGTACTACTGTCTCCAAGGGAACAGCTAGTACTACTGTCTCCAAGGAAACAGCTAGTACTACTGTCTCCAAGGAAACAGCTAGTACTACTGTCTCCAAGGAAACAGCTAGTACTACTGTCTCCAAGGAAACAGCTAGTACTACTGTCTCCAAGGGAACAGCTAGTACTACTGTCTCCAAGGAAACAGCTAGTACTACTGTGTCTAAGGAAACAGCTAGTACTACTGTCTCCAAGGAAACAGCTAGTACTACTGTCTCCAAGGGAACAGCTAGTACTACTGTCTCCAAGGAAACAGCTAGTACTACTGTGTCTAAGGGAACAGCTAGTACTACTGTCTCCAAGGAAACAGCTAGTACTACTGTCTCCAAGGAAACAGCTAGTACTACTGTCTCCAAGGGAACAGCTAGTACTACTGTCTCCAAGGAAACAGCTAGTACTACTGTCTCCAAGGGAACAGCTAGTACTACTGTCTCCAAGGAAACAGCTAGAACTACTGTCTCCAAGGAAACAGCTAGTACTACTGTCTCCAAGGGAACAGCTAGTACTACTGTCTCCAAGGAAACAGCTAGTACTACTGTCTCCAAGGAAACAGCTAGTACTACTGTCTCCAAGGGAACAGCTAGTACTACTGTCTCCAAGGAAACAGCTAGTACTACTGTCTCCAAGGGAACAGCTAGTACTACTGTCTCCAAGGGAACAGCTAGTACTACTGTCTCCAAGGAAACAGCTACTACTAATGTCTCCAAGGAAACAGCTAGTACTACTGTCTCCAAGGAAACAGCTAGTACTACTGTCTCCAAGGAAACAGCTAGTACTACTGTCTCCAAGGAAACAGCTAGTACTACTGTCTCCAAGGAAACAGCTAGTACTACTGTCTCCAAGGGAACAGCTAGCACTACTGTCTCCAAGGGAACATCTAGTACTACTGTCTCCAAGGGAACAGCTATCATTACTGCAATAAATAGTTTATTAATTTGACACTCTTGTTTTCCCTCTGTCTTGTGGTAATATTGCACGTTTCTCTATCTTCTTCTCTCTAATTTTATAGAAACTATATTATTATGACCCCTTAATGATGAAGGGATGTTGAGAAACCCATTCACATACAGAACATGGGAGGGTAGAAGCACTGATTTGAGCTCTAAAACCATTAGGGAACGTTCTGCTCATTCAGTCTTGGCTCTGACCAGACAGTTTATCGTATGTGTCATGGACAGTGACTAAGGATGACTCTCAAACAGCATTTGATGTGCTCCCTTGTCCTCCATGCTATAAGCGGGAAGGTGCTAGGCTAACACACAACTTGCTCAGAGTTGTTGCCTTGCTGGAGTAAGATTGCAGCAGCATTACAAGGTATTGTGTACGGGTTATTTTAACATGTTCCTTTGCATAGCTTGGAAATAGTTCACTTTTTTTTCACAGACTTGCTGTCATTGCCATTGAAAACTGTGCAAATGTAGAAGAGTAGGGAGGTAGGCAATAAATAGGCCCTAGAGGCTAAAAAATTACAATTTACTATTAACACTGGAGTGATAGATGATGATCATGTGCAACAAATGTATACTTTGTCAGCTCGGGGATTCGATCTAGCAACCTTTCGGTTACTGGCCCAATGGTCTAACCATTAGACAACCCTGCCGCCCCAAGGATTTGCAGCATATTCTAAGCTATAGACAATATATCCCACCCATTAACCCTTAAGCTACCGACTGGGGTCATTTTAACCCAGAGGGTTATTTTTGATCAAAGCCCAAAGGTGGTTTAATCAAGTAATCCCATTTTTCATGATTTTGACAATCAACTTGTTCTGAACAAATCCAAATCACTGGTTCCTGTTTCAATACGGAATCAAAAACACGGAATTCTGCCTATAGTAACTTGATGAATAGGAACTGTGCTTGAATCTAAGTTTCTCCGGAGACATAAATACAAGTTACCTACACCACCAGAGGGTGGAGCGGGACCCTGTATCATATAGACAGATCATCTTTAGACGTATGCTGTACCTCCCCATGTGTTTTTCTATACCAAGTATTGTATCACAAGCGTTTTACAAGCATTTCGCTACACCCGCAATAACATTGGCTAAACGCGTGTATGTGACCAATCAAATTTTGATTTGATTTGATTTGATTACTGTGTACAAAAACCAGCCTGTGCATGCAAATATCTGCCAAAACAATTGATAGAACTACAATACAGAACTCTGATAGGCCCTGAATCTACATAAAGAGCATCTGGATAGATAGATGACCTGCAGAGATGGACCACGTAATCGCCTAGGTATGACGTGTACAAAATCAAAGTTACCTCAGATAGACATGTGGTTAGTTGCAGTCAAAACAGCTCATAAAAGTCTGTTACTGGTATGAATACTCTGTATAACTGTAACACAGAAACCAGTCCTGTATTGGTCTGTACCCCCCCCCCCCAATAAATAATATTTTCTATGATTTTCTATGATAGAAATACTAGGATTCCTAGAATGTCCTGCAGTATTCTACATGTGTAACTTGTTATGGTATTCTGGGTGCTGTGCCATGTGGTTTGAAGTGCTTTGTGAAGCACGCTGCCATAGCCCCGGACCACAAATATTGTTTCACTAACAGCGAGGCTAATACTGGCTGTGGGGTAAATTAAATCAAGAAATCTAAGCCGTATTATTGGCCAATGTCTTTCAAGATGACTTTATGAAGTTAATTATGTCACTTTTTGTCAAAAAAATTACAAAAATGTGACAAAAGTTGTATTTACTTAATTAAATCCTTATAACTAAATCATACTACAGTCAAATGATAGGAAATTATCTGATAGGAAACTCCCTGACGAAGGCCATGCAGCCGAAACGCATCGGTTTTAAAAAAACTTTGTTTCTATTGAACATGCCATACTAATAAAGGCATTTTAATTAATTATATGAAGAGTGCCTTGGTCCTCCTTTCTTTTTGATGACCAATTTACCCCTTTAACCAAAGAGCACCTTCTATCTACCAAATTGTACTATTGTGTACCTTAGTAGCGCTTCCCTTCCTCCTCTTTCTGATAGGAAATTATCTTTTTAGTGCTAATGTAGAATGCCTTATGATGTTTTGATGAGAAATACATTTGTGATTTGCTATGATTGTTACTTTTTTTTTTACAAGAGCTTCTTCTTAAGGTCTAAATTGCTCCAGTTGGTAATCAACGTAATGCGAAATATATCGGTAGCGTTAAGGTTAACATTCTTCTTTTTTTTCCCTCTTAGCCATTTTTATTTTTAATTTAAGACGGCAATAGAGAGAATAAATACAGCAAAATACACAAAAACAAGGTTGAGCATCCAGGCTCCCGTCCACCCACGTCCACCACCATCAAACTCATTAACTCAACATGATTTAGTACAAACCCGAAAGTAGGTACAGTACATACACCACGCACCACAGACTGACTGAGTGAGCTCCCCTACTTCCCTACTCTCTCTGTTTCATAACCAACGCTTAATTTAGATCTGTCTCTCTCGTTTCGCTCTGATAATTAGCCCATAAAACATGTCAGGCTCACATGAGTGGCCAGATATTGTATGCATCCCAATTTGTACTTTTTCCCCCTACGTAGTGTAGTGCACTACTTTAGACCAGAGTCCTATGAGCCCTGGTCAAAAGCAATGCCCTACGAAGGAAACAGGGTTGCCATTTGGGACACAGACAGTGTTTAAGAGCAATCGTTGAGCAGAAATCCTGTGAAACCATCTGTTCCTGGGTGCAGAGTCACTCTGCCACGGCTCAAACACCTTCCTGTGGCATCACACAGATCTAAAAGAGGAGAACGGCTCCAACGTCAGTCGTCTACTAATATGGAACACCGTGTTAGGGCCTCGACCGCATGTACAGTATAACACCCTTTCATTTAAAGACATTTCATATCAACAGATACTGTACCCATCCGGCCAGCTCTTCAGTGACTTCATAACATGTACTGAAAGAGGAAAACACATGATTTATTGATCAGAGAAAACTTAGTTTTCTTCCATTACTAGTCCCTGGCGATGATGATGATGATGATGATGATGATGATGATGTGTTGTTGTGGAGCTGAGTACATGTGAACATGGATCCCAACATCTCAGGGGAAGAAGAGGGGAAGAGATGGTTTGCTGTGGGTCTTCATGAATATGAATCATGTACTTGTCTGTGGGTCTTCATGAATATGAATCATGTACTTGTCTGTGGGTCTTCATGAATATGAATCATGTACTTGTCTGTGGGTCTTCATGAATATGAATCATGTACTTGTCTCTGGGTCTTCATGAATATATATCATGTACTTGTCTGAGTAAGAAATAAACGGATGCATATGAGGTGTAGGTATTCAAGTGTGAATATTCAAGTGTGAATATACTGTGTGTGTGTGTGTGTGTGTGTGTGTGTGTGTGTGTGTGTGTGTGTGTGTGTGTGTGTGTGTGTGTGTGTGTGTGTGTGTGTGTGTGTGTGTGTGTGTGTGTGTGTGTGTGTGTGTGTGTGTGTGTGTGTGTGTGTGTGTGTGTGTGTGTGTGTGTGTGTGTGTGTGTCCATGTGTGTACTCCATAACTGTGTTACTTTGATTGGGATAGATCTGAGGCTCACTGACTCTGTGGTCTGGAGCCCACTGAGTGCTAAAAAGTCCACAACTAATTCCTAGATTACTAGCTCTCCAGGAGAGCATACAATAAGGAGAGCTGAGAGGAGAGAGGAGGAGAGGCTGAGAGGAGGAGAGGCTGAGAGGATGAGAGGCTGAGAGGAGGAATGGCTGAGAGGAGGAGAGGAGAGGCTGAGTTGAGGAGAGGCTGAGAGGAGGAGAGGCTGAGAGGAGAGGTGGAGAGGTGGAGAGAAGGAGAGGCTGAGAGGAGGAGAGGCGGAGAGGCGGAGAGGAGGAGAGGCTGAGAGGCTGAGAGGAGGAGAGGCTGAGAGGCTGAGAGGAGGAGAGGCTGAAAGGAGGAGAGGAGGAGAGGCTGAGAGGCTGAGAGGAGGAGAGGCTGAGAAGCTGAGAGGCTGAGAGGAGGAGAGGCTGAGAGGAGGAGAGGCTGAGAGGAGAAGAGGAGGAGAGGCTGAGAGGAGGAGAGGCTGGGAGGAGGAGAGGCTGAGAGGAGGAGAGGTGGAGAGGCTGAGAGGAGGAGAGGCTGAGAGGAGGAGAGGAGGAGAGAAGGAGAGGGTGAGAGAAGGAGAGGAGGAGAGGCTCAGAGGAGGAGAGACTGAGACGATGAGAGGAGAGGCTGAGAGAAGGAGAGGCTGAGAGAAGGAGAGGGTGAGAGGAGGAGAGGCAGAGAGAAGGAGAGGCTCAGAGGAGGAGAGGCTGAGACGATTTGAGGAGAGAGGAGGAGAGGCTGAAAGGAAGAGAGATATAGAGATATTGGCGTCCTTCCTAACTCAGTTGCCAAAGAGAAAGGAAACTGCTCAGGGATTTCACCATGATGCCAATGATGACTTTAAAACAGTTTAATGGTTGTTATAGGAGAAAACTCAGGATGGATCAACAACATTGTAGTTACTCCACATTACGAACCTAAATGACTGAATGAAAAGAAGAACGTCTGTACAGAATACAGGTATTCCAAAACATGCATCCTGTTTGCTGTAAGGATCTAAAGTAAAACTGCAAGAAATGTGGCAAAGAAATCAACTTTATATCCTGAATACAAAGCATTGTGTTTGGGGCAAATCCAAAACACATCACTGAGTACCACTCTTCATATTTTCCAGCATAGTGGTGGCTGCCTCATGTTATGGGTATGCTTGTTATTGACAAGGACCAGGAATTCAGGGGGGGGGGGGGGGGTAAAAAAACTGGAATACAGCTAAGCACATGCAAAATGCTTGTAACGACGTTCGTCTGAGGAAGAAGGAGAGGACCAAGGTGCAGCGTGGTACGTGTTCATGACTTTTAATAACACTGAACACTAGAACAAAAAATTACAAAACGGAACAAACGAAACAGTCCTGTCTGATGCAGACACAAAACAGAAAACAACTACCCACAAAACACAGGTGGGAAAAGGCTACCTAAGTATGGTTCTCAATCAGAGACAACGATAGACAGCTGCCTCTGATTGAGAACCACACCCGGCCAAACACATAGAAATAGACAACATAGAACAAAAACATAGAATGCCCACCCCAACTCACGCCCTGACCAACCAAAATAGAGACATAAAAAGGATCTCTAAGGTCAGGGTGTGCCAATGCTAGAGGAAACCCTGGTTCAGTTTGCTTTCCAACAGACAATGGGAAAAATTCACCTTTTAGCAGGACAATAACCTAAAAACACAAGGCCAAATATACACTGGAGTTGTTTACCAATACAGCATTCAATGTTCCTGAGTGGCCTAGTTACAGTTTTTACCTTAAATTGGCTTGAACATCTATGGCAAAACTTAAAATGTCTGTCTAGCAATGATCAAGAACCAAGAACTTCACAGAGCTTGAAGAATTTTAAAAAGAATGATGTGCAAATATTGTACAATTCAGATGTGCAGAGCTCTTAGAGACTTACCCAGATAGACTCACAGCTGTAAACTACCATAGGTGATTCTTGATTTTTGTATTTCATTTTCAATACATTTGCAAAATAATATTAAACATGTTTTCACCTTGTAGTTATGGGTTATTGTGTGTAGATGGGTGAGAAAAAAATATGTTTAATCCATTTTGAATTCAGGCTGTAAAACAACAGAACGTGGAATAAGTCAATGGGTGTGAATACTTTCTGAAGGAAATATATGTGGGTCTATTGTACATCAAACAATGTGTATGCAGGTTGTTTAGGATTCAAAACTTCTCAACCCTTCTCTTCAAATAATGAATGAATATACAGCACCAGTCAAAACTTTGGACACACCTACTCATTCAAGGGTTTGTCTTTCTTTTTTCTTTTTTCTACATTGTAGAACAATAGTGAAATCATCAGCACTTTGAAATAACACATATGGAATTATGTAGTAACCAAAAAAGTGTTAAACAAATCAAAATATATTTTATATTTGAGATTGTTCAAATAGCCACCCTTTGCCTTGATGACAGCTTTGAACACTCCTGACATTCTCTCAACCAGCTTCACCTGGAATGCTTTTTCCAACAGTCTTGAAGGAGTTCCCACAGACGCTGAGCACTTGTTGGCTGCTTTTCCTTCACTCTGCAGTCCAACTCATCCCAAACCATCTCAATTGGGTTGAGTTTGGGTGATTGTGGAGGCCAGGTCATCTGATGCAGCACTCCATCACTCTCCTTCTTGGCCAAATAGGCCAAATAGGCCTTACACAGCCTGGAGGTGTGTTGGGTCATTGTTCTGTTTAAAAATAAATGATAGCACCGCTACGCGCATACCAGATGGGACTGCGTGTCGCTGCAAAATACTGTGGTAGCCAAGCTAGTTAAGTGTGCCTTAAATTATAAACAAATCACAGACAGTGTCACCAGCAAAGCACCCCCACACCATCACACCTCCTTCTCCATGCTTCACGGTGGGATTGCGCAAATCATCTGTTCACCTACTCTGCGTCTCACAAAGACAGCGGTTGGAACCAAATATCTCAAATTTGGACTCATCAGACAAAAGGACAGATTTCCAACGGACCAACGTCCATTGCTCGTGTTTCTTGGCCCAAGTAATCTCTTAAAAAATACATATTTTGATTTGTTTAATAATCTTTAAGGTACGACATGATTTCATATGTGTTATTTCATAGTTTGATGTCTTCACTATTATTCTACAATGTAGAAAATAGTAAAACTAAAGAAAAACCCTGGAATGAGTAGGTGTGTCCAAACTCTTGACTGGTACTGTATGTTGCTACTAGTACTTATGTCCATGACGTCATTACACACACACACACCTTGTACAATCATATCAGAAAACAGATGAAATGGTTATTGCATTGTTACATATTATTACAATTTGAGGTATGATTTTACATCCTGTGACTTGCCATATATCTTATATCTATATAAATCATATATATTCAGATTAGAGGTCGACCGATTAATCGGAATGGACGATTAATTAGGGCAGATTTCAAGTTATCATAACAATCGGAAATCGGTAGTTTTGGACGCCGATTTTGCCGATATATTATTTTTCTTTATTTTTTATTTTTACACCTGTATTTAACTAGGCAAGTCAGTTAAGAACACATTCTTATTTTCAATGACGGCCTAGGAACGATGGGTTAACTGCCTTGTTCAGGGGCAGAACAACAGATGTTTACCTTGTCAGCTCAGGGATTCAATCTTGCAACCTTACGGTTAACTAGTCCAACGCTCTAACCACCTGCCTCACGAGGAGCCCGCCTGTTACGCGAATGCAGTAAGAAGCCAAGGTAAGTTGCTAGCTAGCATTAAACATATCTTATAAACATATCTTATAAAAACCAATCAATCAATCATAATCACTAGTTATAACTACACATGGTTGATGATACTAGTTTATCTAGCATGTCCTGCGTTGCATATAATCAATGTAGTGCGCATTCACGAAAAAAGACTGTCGTTGCTCCAACGTGTACCTAACCATAAACATCAATGCCTTTCTTAAAATCAATATACAGAAGTATATATTTTTAAACCGGCATATTTAGCTAAAAGAAATCCAGGTTAGCAGGCAATATTAACCAGGTGAAATTGTGTCACTTCTCTTGCGTTCATTGCACGCAGAGTCAGGGTTAATGCAACAGTTTGGGCCGCCTGGCTGGTTGCGAACTAATTTGCCAGAATTGTACGTAATTATGACATGACATTGAAGGTTGTGCAATGTAACAGGAATATTTAGACTTATGGATGCCACCCGTTAGATAAACGGTTCCGTATTTCACTGAAAGAATAAACGTTTTGTTTTCGAGATGATAGTTTCCGGATTCGACCATATTAATGACCTAAGGCTCGTATTTCTGTGTGTTATTATGTTATAATTAAGTCTATGTTTTGATAGAGCAGTCTGACTGAGCGGTGGTAGGCACCAGCAGGCTCGTAAGCATTCATTCAAACAACAGCAGCTCTTTGCAATGCTTTAAGCATTGAGCTGTTTATGACTTCAAGCCTATCAACTCCCGAGATTAGGCTGTTGTAACCGATGTGAAATGGCTAGCTAGTTAGCGTGGTGCGCACTAATAGCGTTTCAAACGTCACTCGCTCTGAGACTTGGAGTAGATGTTCCCCTTGCTCTACATGGGTAACGCTGCTTCGAGGGTGGCTGTTGTCGATGTGTTCCTGGTTCGAGCCCAGGTAGCGGCGAGGAGAGGGATGGAAGCTATAATGTTACACTTGCAATACTATAGTGCCTATAAGAACATCCAATAGTCAAAGGTATATGAAATACAAATCGTATAGAGAGAAATAGTCCTATAATTCATATAATAACTACAACCTAAAACTTCTTACCTGGGAATATTGAAGACTCATGTTAAAAGGAACCACCAGCTTTCATATGTTCTCATGTTCTGAGCAAGGAACTTAAACGTTAGCTTTCTTACATGGCACATATTGCACTTTGACTTTCTTCTCCAACACTTTGTTTTTGCATTATTTAAACCAAATTGAACATGTTTCAATTATTATTTGAGGCTAAATTGATTTTATTGATGTATTATATTAAGTTTAAAATAAATGTGCATTCATTCAGTATTGTTGTAATTGTCATTATTACAAATACATCTTAAAAAATAGTCCGATTAATCGGTATTGTTTTTTTTTGGTCCTCCAATAATCGGTATCGGTATCGGCGTTGAAAAATCATTATCGGTCGACCTCTAATTCAGATATATATCATTAAAACACAATAAAGGTGTCACGCCCTGACCTTAGAGATCCCTATTATTCTCTATGTTTGGTTAGGTCAGGGTGTGACTCGGGTGGGAAAATCTATGTTTTCTATTTCTTTGTGTTTGGCCGAGTGTGGTTCCCAATCAGAGGCAGCTGTCTATCGTTGTCTCTGATTGGGGATCATATATAAGTTGTCATTTTCCGTTTGGGTTTTGTGGGATCTTGTTTTCTGTATTGTGTCTCTGCCTGACAGAACTGTGCACTTTCGTTTTTGCTTTGTTATTTTTTTGAGTGTTTTTTAGCTAATAAAAAGCATGAACACTTTCCACGCTGCGCTTTGGTCCACTCCTTTCGACGAGAGCCGTTACAAAAGGCATTTAGTCATGTCTCCCTAGGCTGTAGTCATGTCTCCCTAGGCTGTAGTCATGTCTCCCTAGGCTTTACTCATGCCTCCCTGGGGAATGCTTGACTTCACATCCATTTTTGTCCATCAGTCTAGTCAGTGTTGCTCACTGTAAAAATAAGTCAAACCCCTGGACTCCCTGAAGGACACGTTAGCCTCTGTGTTGTGGAGGTACTGTACATGGAGAACATTATGGAAAACCACGAAAGCCTCTGTGGAAATTGACTAAAAGATGACTTGTTTTTGTGGGTTCTTCAATTGGAGTCATGTAGTTTTAGTTTGAAGCAAATGAAAACAATGTTTTAGAATTGTCCCTTGTCATCATTGGTCCGTTCAGGAGATGTAAACCATTCCATGGTGACCTTCTCTATTTAATGGTGGAACAACGAGATTATATTTCTGTGGGCAATGCAGCCAAGGATATATATATCCACGCATACGTGTAACGATCGTCTTCGGGAGAAAGAGAGGAGGACCAAAGCGCAGCGTGGTAAGTGTTCATGTCTTTAATAAAAATCCCAAAACTGAACACAGGAACAAAAACAATAAACGATGTGATCAAACGAAACAGTACCGTGTGGCGACAAACACTGACACGGAAACAAACACCCACCCCATACCAGACCGAACTCAAAACCCCAACATAGAAAAACACACATAGACAGCCCACCCCAACTCACGCCCTGACCATACTAAATAAAGACAAAACAAAGGAAAATAAAGGCCAGAACGTGACAATACGTCCATATCTAATGTTTAATTCATGACGTATGACGATGATGGACTATGGAAAGAGGACTGCGGACACCAAATAATATTTAGAATACCAGCTTCTCATACTGTCATAAAAAAATAGATGTTTTATTTTTCATTTCCTGTCATTAGGGAAACCTAGAAGATCTGTTGTATGGCTGAGGCAGTCTGCAGAGTAAACAATCTGATCTGTGTCTCTGGTATGAATATATTTGGTTTGGTGTAGCTGAGAGACACCCCTCTGTCTGTTCTATGCCTGTCATTGGCTGTGTCTGTTTAAAAACCTCTAAGGTCGATGTCCATGCCCCTGCGGAAATCAAATTAGCATAATACAAAAATCCCAATAAAAATCTGTCAGTTTAAACTAGAGATATATTTATCCAACGTATCCGCCTATGTTCCAGACCATGAGACAATCCCGAAAATCGGTAATCTCACAAAATCATCTGTAGCGTCCGAACTTTTGGCCTAGAGAGTAATATGGCCCTGTGGAAAGGTGAGACTCTCACAAACACATACATGGTTGTTCTTGGCTGTTCTTCTCTAGGATGCCCACAGGCCTTACAAGAACCGTCTGATCATTTTTTACCAGTAGAAAAAAAATATGGAAGTATATACGGAGACTGTTTAGTGCCAAAAATAAGGGGTTAAATACCTGTAAAAAAAATTATAATAATATTTCTGGATCTTTCTTATATCGCTCAAATATAGGACAGACACTTCAGAACAAACTTCCTTTGATTTTTTGACGGGGACAATCTGTTGTTCCATGTAGTGAATCTGTTACATCCCCCGGCTTAGAAAGGGCTTAGACTCTTACATAATGTCAATCTATGACATTAACAAGTGTACCTTTAGCACACTTAACTAGTGTCCGACAGTGCACTTAAATGTGGGTTCAATCTACCTTTTGCTGTCTTCTCAAATAAAATAAAATGAAATCAAATGTTATTTGTCACATGCGCCGAATACAATCTTACAGTGAATTGCTTACTTACAAACCCTTAAAACTTCTTAGGGATGGGCCTCTTTTTTCTTAATTTCCGCCTGAATGACGTGCCCAAAATAAACTGCCTGTTGCTCAGGCATATAATTGTTACCATTGGTAAGAAAAAACTTTGAAGTTTGTGGAAATGTTAAAATAATGGATATGGTAGGAGAAAATCCAAAGAAAAACCAACCAGATTTTTTTACAAATGGCAAGTATAAGGTCATATGATGTGGGGCGCTGTCCTCAAACAATCACATGGCATGCATTCGCTGTAATAGCTACTGTAAATCAGACAGTGCAGTTAGATAAACAAGAATTTAAGCTTTCAACCGATATAAGACACTTATATATACCCACATGTTTAATATCCCTCATTTTTATGATTATTTATTTGATTTGCGCGCCCTCCAGTCTCACCGGAAGTTGTCCCGCTAGCTGGGAGCCTAGCCCAACCAACAATGCAGTTTTAAGAAAAATACGTGTTAAGTTGAAACTAGATAAGTAAAAAATAAGAAATATAAGTAACAAATAATTATATAGTAGCAGTAAAATAAAAATAGCGAGTCTACATACAGGGGGTACCGGTACAGAGTCAATAAGCGGGGGTAGTCTGTGTGTGCGGCGGTAGTCTGTGTGGCGGGGGGTAGTCTGTGTGTGCGGCGGTAGTCTGTGCGTGCGGGGGTAGTCTGTGTGTGTGATAGTCTGTGTGTGCGATAGTCTGTGTGTGTGATAGTCTGTGTGTGTGATAGTCTGTGTGTGCCGTTTGATGTGACACACAGACTCACACACACAAAAGCTATTAGATACTGAAGCCTTAAATCCATGCCCTTATTTTTATTGAAGAGTAGAGTACAGGAGAGGGATAACGGTTATTGGCCATGCTAATGGTCATTGATTTATGCATGGTGGCGGCAGTGGTGAACCTGGATGTTTCACTGATGCAATGCCTGGATTTAATCACCTGCTGCCTGTCTCTTTCAGTACATAGGCCTGTCAGACAACCGTTAGCCAACAACTACACAGAGTCCTTTTGTATGGGTAAACACATATTGCTGGTTAGCGGTCAGTCACACATAGAGATGCACATCACACAACCATTAACATACAGGTACCTATTGCAGGGGGGAAAACATGGTTTGACGGTTTTCAGACTTTCAAAATCAATCAAATCAGATGATATTGGTCACATACACATGGTTAGCATATGTTATTGGTCACATACACATGGTTAGCAGATGTTAATGGTCACATACACATGGTTAGCAGATGTTAATGGTCACATACACATGGTTAGCAGATGTTAATGGTCACATACACATGGTTAGCAGATGTTAATGCGAGTGTAGTGAAATCCTTGTGCTTCTACTTCTGACAGTGTAGTAATATCTAACAAGTAATATCTAACAATTCCACAACAACTACCTAATACACACAAATCTAAAGGGGTGGAATAAGAGAGATGTCTGAGCGGCATAGGCAAGGTGCAATAGATGGTATAAAATACAGTATATATACGTATGATATGACTAATGTAAGATATGAAAATCTTATTAAAGTGGCATTGTTTAAAGTGCCATTGTTATAAAGTGACTCCATTTATTAAAGTGGCCAGTGATTGAGTCTCAATGTAGGCAGAAGCCTCTCTGAGTTAGTGATTGCTGTACAGCAGTCTGTTGGCCTTGAGATAGAAGCTGTTTTTCAATCTCTCGGTCCAAGCTTTGATGCACCTGCACTGACCTCATCTTCTGGATGGTAACGGTGTGAACAGGCAGTGGCTCAGGTGGTTGATCTTTGTGGCCTTCCTGTGACATCGGGTGCTGTAGGTGTCCTGGAGGGCAGATAGTTTGACAACGGTGATGTGTTGTGCAGACCGCACCACCCTCTGGAGCCTTGCGGTTTAGGGCGGTGCCGTTGCCATACCAGAATGTGGTAAAGCCCGACAGGATGCTCTTGATTGTGCATCTGTAAAAGTTTGTCAGGATTTTTGGTGCCAAATTTCTTCAGCCTCCTGAGGTTGAAGAGGTGCTGTTGTGCCTTCTTCACCACACTGTCTGTGTGGGTTGACCATTTCTGTTTGTCTGTGATGTGTACGCCGAGGAACTTAAAACTTTCCAACTTCTCCACTGCTGTCCCGTCGATGTGGATAGGGGGGTGCTCCCTCTGCTGTTTCCTGAAGTCCACGATCATCTCCTTTGTTTTGTTGACGTTGAGTGCGAGGTTGTTTTCCTGACACCACACTCTGAGTGCCCTCACCTCCTCCCTGTACACTGTTTAGTCATTGTTGGTAATCAAGCCCACTACTGTTGTGTCGTCTGCAAACGTGATGATTGAGTTGGAGGCGTGCATGGCCACACAGTCGTGGGTGAACAGGGAGTATAGGAGGGGGCTGAGCACGCACCCTTGTGGGGCCCCAGTGTTGAGGATCAGCGGGGTGGATATGTCGTTACCTACCCAGCGAAGTTGAGATTTTGTTTCCTCCGTCAGAAAGTCCAGGACCCATTTGCACAGAGACCAAGGGCCTCCAGCTTGATGATGAGATTGGAGGGTACAATGATGTTGAATGCTGAGCTGTAGTCAATGAACAGCATTCATACATAGGTATTCCTCTGGTCCAGATGGGATAGGGAAGTGTGCAGTGTGACGGTGATTTCACCATCTGTGGACCTATTGGGGCGGTATGCAAATTGAAGTGGGTCTAGGGTGGCAGGTAAGGTAGAGGTGATATGATCCTTGACCAGTCTCTCAAAGCACTTCATGATGACAGAAGTGAGTGCTACAGGGCGGTAGTCACCCAGTTCAGTTATCTTTGTCTTCTTGGGTACAGGAACAATGGTGGCCATCTTGAAGCATGTGGGTACAGCAGACTAGGATAAGGAGCGATTGAATATGTCCATAAACACACCAGCCAGTTGGTCTGTGCATGCTCTGAGGACGCGGCTAGGGATGCTGTCTGGGCCAGCAGCCTTGCGAGGGTTCACACGTTTAAATCTTTTACTCACGTCGGCCACGGAGAAGGAGAAGCGGGGGCCACAGTCCTTGTTAGTGGGCCGCGACGGTGGCAATGTATTATCCTCAAAGCAGGCAAAGAAAGTGGTTAGTTTGTCTGGTAGTCGGTGTCCGTGACGTGGCTTGTTTTCTTTTTGTAGTCCGTGATTTCCTGTAGACCCTGCCACATATGTCTTGAATCTGAGCCGTTGAATTATGACTCCACTCTGTCCCTGTACCGGCATTTCACTTGTTTGATTGCCTTGCGGAGGGAATAACTACACTGTATATATTTTGTCATATTCCCAGACCTCTTTCAATGGTTAAATGCGGTGGATCGCACTTTCAGTTTTTGCGCGAATCCACGTTTCTGTTTAGGGTAGGTTTTAATAGTCACAGTGGGTACAACATCTCCAATGCACATCCTATAGATCGATGTTGTTCTCTGAGGGTGACCGGAACATATCCCAGTCCACGTAATCAAAACAATCTTGAAGCGGGGATTCTGATTGGTCAGACAAGCGTTGAATGGTTGTAGTCACTGGTACATCCTGTTTGAGTTTCTGCCTATAAGACGATAGGAGCAAAATGGCGTCGTGGTCGGATTTGCCAAAGGGATGGCAGGAGAGGGCTTTGTATACATCGCAGAAGTTAGAGTAGCAGTGATCAAGTGTCATGGTGTCTACTTGAGGGGGAATGTGCACAGCTATGACAATAACTGACGAGAATTATTTTGGGAGGTAATATGGCAGGCATACGATTATAAGGAATTCTAGGTCGGGTGAGCTGAAGGACTTGAGTTCCTGTATGTTGTTATGATTACACCATGAGTCGTTAAAACGTCTTCAGGATTGGTGGGTCCCCTGCATGATGGTTGAGCTAATGTAGACTAATGCGATTAGCATGAGGTTATAAGTAACAAGAACATTTCCCAGGACATAGACATATCTGACATTGGCAGAAAGCTTAAATTATTGTTATTCTAAATGCACTGTCCAATTTACTATTACAGTGAAATAATAACATGCTATTGTTTGAGGAGTGTGCACAGTTTTGAACACAAACAGTTATTAACAAACAAATTTGGAACATTTGGGCAATCTTGATACAAAAGTATGGACATAAATGCAATGGTTCATTGGATCAGTCTGAAACGTTGCACATTCACTGCTGTCATCTAGTGGCTGAAATCCAAATAGCATCTGGGCTGGAATAATATATTATGGCCTTTCTCTTGCATCTCAAAGATGATGGTACATAAACAATACACAAAAACAATAGTTTTTTCTTTGTATTATCTTTTACAGATCTAATGTGTTATATTCTCCTTCATTCCTTTCACATTTCCCCAAACTTCAAAGTGTTTCCTTTCAAATGGTACGAATAATATGCATATCCTTGCTTTAGGGCCTGAGCTACAGGCAGTTAGATTTAGGTATGTCATTTAAGGCGAAAATTGAAAAAAAGAGTCCGATCCCTTAATCATGAAGCATACACCCCCGCCCTTCCTCTTCCCAGAGAGGTGTTTTTCTCCGTCGGCGTGATGCATGGAGAAGCCCGGTGGCTGAACCTATTCCTACAACATATCCCGAGAGAGCCATGTTTCCTCCGGAAGGCAACCCTTGCTCGAATTGTATCTACCTTGTTGGCAAGAGACAACACTCTCATTGTGTCATTTAATGCATTTAAGTTATAGGAAAAGAGTAGATTATAGCGAGAGTCTGCAATGCAGAATGGACAGATAGAAAACAGAGAAAGCTGCCGTAGCCAATATGGAATGTCTGTGGATGTAACATGGTGGATGGTCCTCTCTGGGTATCTGGTCCTCTCTGGGGATCTGGTCCTCTCTGGGGATCTGGTCCTCTCTGGGGATCTGGTCCTCTCGGGTGATATAACATGATGGATGGTCCTCTCTGGGGATCTGGTCCTCTCTGGGTATCTGGTCCTCTCGGGTGATATAACATGGTGGATGGTCCTCTCTGGGGATCTGGTCCTCTCTGGGGATCGGGTCCTCTCTGGGGATCTAACATGGTGGCTGGCTGGTCCTCTCTGGGGATCGGGTCCTCTCTGGGGATCTGGTCCTCTCTGGGGATCGGGTCCTCTCTGGGGATCTGGTCCTCTCTGGGGATCTGGTCCTCTCTGGGGAACGGGTCCTCTCTGGGGATCTGGTCCTTTCTGGGGATCTAACATGGTGGCTGGTCCTCTCAGGCGAAGTGACAAACAGCATGTAATGTGTTCTTATATCATATATGACTTACAGTATATCATGGGTTCTTTAAATCATATATAACATACAGTATATCATATGTTTGTGTATCGTATCTAACACCTCACCAGGGATTTTGCGATGACCGCAGTAAAATTCCACATGACCTTTGATTCACTGTAATCCCCTCTAATGCACCCTGAACATGCCTTGATAGCACTCAACTCACTAACGACCGTCAGGTCGCTAATGTACTCAGCGCTCAATTGTCCCTCCATCAGGTCCTAATGTACTCAGCGCTCAATTTTCCCTCCATCAGGTCCTAATGTAATCAGCGCTCAATTGTCCCTCCATCAGGTCCTAATGGCCTCGTACTCAGGGCTCTATTGTCCCTCCATCAGGTCCTAATGGTCTGTTACTCAGGGCTCTATTGTCCCTCCATCAGGTCCTAATGGCCTGGTACTCAGGGCTCTATTGTCCCTCCGACGTCAATGCAAACACAATGGAAAATCACATCAAACACTCATCATCATGACAGAATCCTGCATTTAAAACTCACCTCACTGTGATCAATCAATGTGAAGAAAGAAGTTCAACAACAGGTTGAAACTGATTGGAAAACATGGTCATTGTGGAGTTTGTTTCAAAGACTAACACAACGAAATGGACAGCGCTTTCTAAGGTGATCATTAATTCAAAACAACCATACCCATATTTGAGGTTATCATACTCATAGGCCTATATATGAGCCCAAAACCCCATCCTCCCCAAAATAACGGAAATAAAATAATGATTGTGCCATTGTAAAATAAATTGCCTAATAGCACATTGTGTACGTCAGAAAACCATAAAAATATAACGTATTTAAGATGTCTTTGGCACATAATTGATCTAGCCTATAGTCCAGAATGTTAACAAACTATAGTAATCACCTCTTGAGTGTAGACTGTATTATTATGTATACTGGATGGACTGGTTACCTTATGTTACTCTCCAAATGTTTTGTCCATGAGTCTGGGAGAGACCGTATATGCGATTCTATTGGTTCATTGAATTTGCAGGGCGGCTTATGGAGTTACCCTACAATAGTGCATTTGAATTTGATTTTGAATAGCCTAGTAATAGGATTTTTTTTTTATATTTTCATTAATAATAGGCTAACACATTACCTTTAGCTACAGAATATCTCACCACCTTGCATTTCCATCTCCTCCTTCATTCCTTTCTCCAGCGCTCAGAGAGAGGGGCTGTCAACTGTTTAATGAAAAATGTTTCGTTGTTACTATCGATGTTCCCAAACAGATTTCACTCGGTATCCCAAACTAAGCTCTGGGTAACTGCAGGAAAAGGGTTCGAGAGACCATGGCATTCAGAGCTTGGGCGGAATATCACCTGTCACGCAGTGAGATAAATATGTGTTCCAATAAAGCCCAGATATGTGCAAGGCGAGATTTGATGGTTGCTGCTAAAAAGAGGAGGATCCCATCTGCTACTATATTTAGTTATCAGCTGCTCATATTAAGGACACGCTTCGATATAAAACCAGCTCATCCTTAATGCATGATTAAAAAATCAACAGTGCAAAAGAGGCCTCCATTAACTATTACTTATGCATGGGCATGGCATGTATTTTCTCCACTGCCCAAGTTCCTAACAATTGTATAATGGGTCGTTATGAATCAAAACTAATTTGACATATTAGTAAAGACAAGATTAAATTGAGGGTGAAAATATGATCACTTGATAAGAGAAAAGCGTGTGAGGGTCCCATCTGCTCCTGCTACGCCCTGTGATGTTCATCCGGTGTCTTCTTGACCTGCAGTTTATCCCCCTGTACACTCACTAACTCTCTCCCTCAACCTTCTCTGTGTGATTGTGTGCTGGAGTCAGAGCAGATCCCTACCAGCTGCAACTTGTTCCATAATCAAGACCTCTACAAATACTCAGTCCTGCACTTCCACTCTGCCAGATTGTAATCTCTGCTCAGTCAGTTCATGATTCTAGCCATTTATGATTACGCAAGATCCTGTTACCCTGCTGTGCCTGTTTCCCTGGCTGACACCGTTTATCCTCCCATTGCAGTTACTGCTCTGTCTCTGTCTCCTGTCTCCTGTTCCACATCTCACCACGCAACTACCTTGCTCTGGATTTTACTCACCACCACAACCTTGGATTCCCCTCAGGACCTGTTTACCCTGTTCTACTCAGCCAACTCCAACCTCAATCACTGCATCTGGTTTTTCCGCAACTCATCCGAGCTTCCCCGGATCTGCACTCACTTTCTCTCTGTGCAACAATAAATATTTGGTTCATTCATCCCTGTTTCCTCATCTGAGTCTGCTCTTGGGTTACCCTGTGTCGCTCCGCTTAACATTGAGGCAAGGAACAGCAACTGTGCAAGCTTCTTTTGCGAATATTTCTAAAATCATCAGTAGCCTGTAGTCACATCATTCAACCTGTAGTCAGATCAATCAGCCTGTAGTCACATCATACAGCCTGTAGTCACATCATTCAGCCTGTAGTCAGATCATTCAGCCTGTAGTCAGATCATTCAGCCTGTAGTCAGATCATTCAGCATGTAGTCACATCATACAGCCTGTAGTCACATCCTTCAGTCTGTAGTCAGATCATTCAGCCTGTAGTCACATCATTCAGCCTGTAGTCACATTGTTCAGCCTGTAGTCACATCATTCAGCCTGTAATCACATTGTTCAGCCTGTAGTCACATCATTCAGCCTGTAGTTACATCATTCAGCCTGTAGTCACATCATTCAGCCTGTAATCACATTGTTCAGCCTGTAGTCACATCATTCAGCCTGTAATCACATTGTTCAGCCTGTAGTCACATCATACAGCCTGTAGTCACATCATACAGCCTGTAGTCAGATCATTCAGCCTGTAGTCACATCATACAGCCTGTAGTCACATCATTCAGCCTGTAGTCACATCATACAGCCTGTAGTCACATCAATCAGCCTGTAGTCACATCATACAGCCTGTAGTCACATCATACAGCCTGTAGTCACATCATTCAGCCTGTAGTCACATCAATCAGCCTGTAGTCACATCATTCAGCCTGTAGTCACATCATACAGCCTGTAGTCACATCATACAGCCTGTAGTCACATCATACAGCCTGTAGTCACATCATTCAGCCTGTAGTCAGATCATTCAGCCTGTAGTCACATCATACAGCCTGTAGTCACATCATACAGCCTGTAGTCACATCATACAGCCTGTAGTCACATCATTCAGCCTGTAGTCACATCATACAGCCTGTAGTCACATCAATCAGCCTGTAGTCACATCATTCAGCCTGTAGTCACATCATACAGCCTGTAGTCAGATCATTCAGCCTGTAGTCACATCAATCAGCCTGTAGTCACATCATACAGCCTGTAGTCACATCATACAGCCTGTAGTCACATCAATCAGCCTGTAGTCACATCATACAGCCTGTAGTCAGATCATTCAGCCTGTAGTCACATCAATCAGCCTGTAGTCACATCATACAGCCTGTAGTCAGATCATTCAGCCTGTAGTCAGATCATTCAGCCTGTAGTCACATCATACAGCCTGTAGTCACATCATACAGCATGTAGTCAGATCATTCAGCCTGTAGTCACATCATACAGCATGTAGTCAGATCATTCAGCCTGTAGTCACATCATACAGCCTGTAGTCACATCATACAGCCTGTAGTCACATCATTCAGCCTGTAGTCACATCATACAGCCTGTAGTCACATCATACAGCCTGTAGTCAGATCATTCAGCCTGTAGTCACATCATTCAGCCTGTAGTCACATCATTCAGCCTGTAGTCACATCATACAGCCTGTAGTCAGATCATTCAGCCTGTAGTCACATCATACAGCCTGTAGTCACATCATTCAGCCTGTAGTCACATCATTCAGCCTGTAGTCACATCATACAGCATGTAATCAGATCATTCAGCCTGTAGTCACATCATTCAGCCTGTAGTCAGATCATTCAGCCTGTAGTCACATCATACAGCCTGTAGTCACATCATACAGCCTGTAGTCAGATCATTCAGTATGTAGTCACATCATATAGCCTGTAGTCACATCATACAGCCTGTAGTCAGATCATTCAGCCTGTAGTCAGATCATACAGCATGTAGTCAGATCATTCAGCCTGTAGTCACATCATACAGCCTGTAGTCACATCATTCAGCCTGTAGTCACATCATACAGCCTGTAGTCAGATCATTCAGCCTGTAGTCAGATCATACAGCATGTAGTCAGATCATTCAGCCTGTAGTCACATCATTCAGCCTGTAGTCACATAGTTCAGCCTGTAATCACATCATACAGCATGTAGTCACATCATTCAGCCTGTAGTCACATCATTCAGCCTGTAGTCAGATCATTCAGCCTGTAGTCACATCATTCAGCCTGTAGTCAGATCATTCAGCCTGTAGTCACATCATACAGCCTGTAGTCACATCAATCAGCCTGTAGTCACATCATACAGCCTGTAGTCAGATCATTCAGCCTGTAGTCACATCAATCAGCCTGTAGTCACATCATACAGCCTGTAGTCAGATCATTCAGCCTGTAGTCACATCATTCAGCCTGTAGTCACATCATACAGCCTGTAGTCACATCATACAGCCTGTAGTCACATCATTCAGCCTGTAGTCACATCATTCAGCCTGTAGTCAGATCATACAGCATGTAGTCAGATCATTCAGCCTGTAGTCACATCATTCAGCCTGTAGTCAGATCATTCAGCCTGTAGTCACATCATACAGCCTGTAGTCACATCATACAGCCTGTAGTCAGATCATTCAGCATGGAGTCACATCATACAGTCTGTAGTCACATCATACAGTCTGTAGTCAGATCATTCAGCCTGTAGTCAGATCATACAGCATGTAGTCAGATCATTCAGCCTGTAGTCACATCATTCAGCCTGTAGTCACATAATTCAGCCTGTAATCACATCATACAGCATGTAGTCACATCATTCAGCCTGTAGTCACATCATTCAGCCTGTAGTCAGATCATTCAGCCTGTAGTCACATCATTCAGCCTGTAGTCAGATCATTCAGCCTGTAGTCACATCATTCAGCCTGTAATCAGATCATTCAGCCTGTAATCACATCATTCAGCCTGTAATCACATCATTCAGCCTGTAATCACATCATTCAGCCTGTAATCAGATCATTCAGCCTGTAGTCACATCATTCAGCTTGTAGTCACATCATTCAGCCTGTAGTCACATCATTCAGCCTGTAGTCACATCATTCAGCCTGTAGTCACATCATACAGCCTGTAGTCACATCATTCAGCCTGTAGTCACATCCTTCAGTCTGTAGTCAGATCATTCAGCCTGTAGTCACATCAATCAGCCTGTAGTCACATCATTCAGCCTGTAGTCACATCATTCAGCCTGTAGTCACATCATTCAGCCTGTAGTCACATCATACAGCCTGTAGTCAGATCATTCAGCCTGTAGTCACATCATTCAGCCTGTAGTCACATCAATCACCCTGTAGTCACATCATTCAGCCTGTAGTCACATCATTCAGCCTGTAGTCAGATCATTCAGCCTGTAGTCACATCATTCAGCCTGTAGTCACATCATACAGCCTGTAGTCAGATCATACAGTCTGTAGTCACATCATTCAGCCCATAGTCACGTCATTCAGCCTGTAGTCAGATCATTCAGCCTGTAGTCACATCATTCAGCCTGTAGTCACATCATTCAGCCTGTAGTCAGATCATTCAGCCTGTAGTCACATTGTTCAGCCTGTAGTCACATCGTTCAGCCTGTAGTCAGATCATTCAGCCTGTAGTCACATTGTTCAGCATGTAGTCACATCATACAGCCTGTAGTCACATCATTCAGCCTGTAGTCACATCATTCAGCCTGTAGTCACATCATTCAGCCTGTAGTCACATTGTTCAGCCTGTAGTCACATCGTTCAGCCTGTAGTCAGATCATTCAGCCTGTAGTCACATTGTTCAGCATGTAGTCACATCATACAGCCTGTAGTCACATCATTCAGCCTGTAGTCACATCATTCAGCCTGTAGTCACATCATTCAGCCTGTAGTCACATCATTCAGCCTGTAGTCACATTGTTCAGCCTGTAGTCACATCATTCAGCCTGTAGTCACATCATTCAGCCCGTAGTCACATCATTCAGCCTGTAGTCACATCATACAGCCTGTAGTCACATCATTCAGCCTGTAGTCACATCATTCAGCCTGTAGTCACATCATTCAGCCTGTAGTCACATCATTCAGCCTGTAGTCACATCATTCAGCCTGTAGTCACATCATACAGCATGTAGTCAGATCATTCAGCCTGTAGTCACACCATTCAGCCTGTAGTCACATCATTCAGCCTGTAGTCACATCATTCAGCCTGTAGTCACATCATTCAGTCTGTAGTCACGTCATTCAGTCTGTAGTCACGTCATACAGCCTGTAGTCACATCATTCAGCCTGTAGTCACATCATACAGTCTGTAGTCACATCATACAGTCTGTAGTCACGTCATGCAGTCTGTAGTCACATCATACAGTCTGTAGTCACGTCATTCAGTCTGTAGTCACATCATACAGTCTGTAGTCACATCATACAGTCTGTAGTCACATCATACAGTCTGTAGTCACATCATACAGTCTGTAGTCAGATCATTCAGTCTGTAGTCACCTCATACAGTCTGTAGTCACGTCATTCAGTCTGTAGTCACGTCATACAGTGTGGAGTCACGTCATGCAGCCTGTAGTCAGATCATTCAGTCTGTAGTCACATCATACAGTCTGTAGGCAGATCATACAGTCTGTAGTCACATCATACAGTCTGTAGGCAGATCATACAGTCTGTAGTCACATCATACAGTCTGTAGGCAGATCATACAGTCTGTAGTCACATCATACAGTCTGTAGGCAGATCATACAGTCTGTAGTCACATCATACAGTCTGTAGGCAGATCATACAGTCTGTAGTCACATCATACAGTCTGTAGGCAGATCATACAGTCTGTAGTCACATCATACAGTCTGTAGGCAGATCATACAGTCTGTAGTCAGATAATTCAGTCTGTAGTCACCTCATACAGTCTGTAGTCACGTCATTCAGTCTGTAGTCACGTCATACAGTCTGCAGTCACGTCATGCAGCCTGTAGTCAGATCATTCAGTCTGTAGTCACATCATACAGTCTGTAGGCAGATCATACAGTCTGTAGTCAGATAATTCAGTCTGTAGGCAGATCATACAGTCTGTAGTCAGATAATTCAGCCTGTAGTCACATCATTCAGCCTGTAGTCACATCATACAGCCTGTAGTCAGATCATTCAGCCTGTAGTCACATCAATCAGCCTGTAGTCACATCATACAGCCTGTAGTCACATCATACAGCCTGTAGTCACATCAATCAGCCTGTAGTCACATCATACAGCCTGTAGTCAGATCATTCAGCCTGTAGTCACATCAATCAGCCTGTAGTCACATCATACAGCCTGTAGTCAGATCATTCAGCCTGTAGTCAGATCATTCAGCCTGTAGTCACATCATACAGCCTGTAGTCACATCATACAGCATGTAGTCAGATCATTCAGCCTGTAGTCACATCATACAGCATGTAGTCAGATCATTCAGCCTGTAGTCACATCATACAGCCTGTAGTCACATCATACAGCCTGTAGTCACATCATTCAGCCTGTAGTCACATCATACAGCCTGTAGTCACATCATACAGCCTGTAGTCAGATCATTCAGCCTGTAGTCACATCATTCAGCCTGTAGTCACATCATTCAGCCTGTAGTCACATCATACAGCCTGTAGTCAGATCATTCAGCCTGTAGTCACATCATACAGCCTGTAGTCACATCATTCAGCCTGTAGTCACATCATTCAGCCTGTAGTCACATCATACAGCATGTAATCAGATCATTCAGCCTGTAGTCACATCATTCAGCCTGTAGTCAGATCATTCAGCCTGTAGTCACATCATACAGCCTGTAGTCACATCATACAGCCTGTAGTCAGATCATTCAGTATGTAGTCACATCATATAGCCTGTAGTCACATCATACAGCCTGTAGTCAGATCATTCAGCCTGTAGTCAGATCATACAGCATGTAGTCAGATCATTCAGCCTGTAGTCACATCATACAGCCTGTAGTCACATCATTCAGCCTGTAGTCACATCATACAGCCTGTAGTCAGATCATTCAGCCTGTAGTCAGATCATACAGCATGTAGTCAGATCATTCAGCCTGTAGTCACATCATTCAGCCTGTAGTCACATAGTTCAGCCTGTAATCACATCATACAGCATGTAGTCACATCATTCAGCCTGTAGTCACATCATTCAGCCTGTAGTCAGATCATTCAGCCTGTAGTCACATCATTCAGCCTGTAGTCAGATCATTCAGCCTGTAGTCACATCATACAGCCTGTAGTCACATCAATCAGCCTGTAGTCACATCATACAGCCTGTAGTCAGATCATTCAGCCTGTAGTCACATCAATCAGCCTGTAGTCACATCATACAGCCTGTAGTCAGATCATTCAGCCTGTAGTCACATCATTCAGCCTGTAGTCACATCATTCAGCCTGTAGTCACATCATACAGCCTGTAGTCACATCATACAGCCTGTAGTCACATCATTCAGCCTGTAGTCAGATCATACAGCATGTAGTCAGATCATTCAGCCTGTAGTCACATCATTCAGCCTGTAGTCAGATCATTCAGCCTGTAGTCACATCATACAGCCTGTAGTCACATCATACAGCCTGTAGTCAGATCATTCAGCATGGAGTCACATCATACAGTCTGTAGTCACATCATACAGTCTGTAGTCAGATCATTCAGCCTGTAGTCAGATCATACAGCATGTAGTCAGATCATTCAGCCTGTAGTCACATCATTCAGCCTGTAGTCACATAATTCAGCCTGTAATCACATCATACAGCATGTAGTCACATCATTCAGCCTGTAGTCACATCATTCAGCCTGTAGTCAGATCATTCAGCCTGTAGTCACATCATTCAGCCTGTAGTCAGATCATTCAGCCTGTAGTCACATCATTCAGCCTGTAATCAGATCATTCAGCCTGTAATCACATCATTCAGCCTGTAATCACATCATTCAGCCTGTAATCACATCATTCAGCCTGTAATCAGATCATTCAGCCTGTAGTCACATCATTCAGCTTGTAGTCACATCATTCAGCCTGTAGTCACATCATTCAGCCTGTAGTCACATCATTCAGCCTGTAGTCACATCATACAGCCTGTAGTCACATCATTCAGCCTGTAGTCACATCCTTCAGTCTGTAGTCAGATCATTCAGCCTGTAGTCACATCAATCAGCCTGTAGTCACATCATTCAGCCTGTAGTCACATCATTCAGCCTGTAGTCACATCATTCAGCCTGTAGTCACATCATACAGCCTGTAGTCAGATCATTCAGCCTGTAGTCACATCATTCAGCCTGTAGTCACATCAATCACCCTGTAGTCACATCATTCAGCCTGTAGTCACATCATTCAGCCTGTAGTCAGATCATTCAGCCTGTAGTCACATCATTCAGCCTGTAGTCACATCATACAGCCTGTAGTCAGATCATACAGTCTGTAGTCACATCATTCAGCCCATAGTCACGTCATTCAGCCTGTAGTCAGATCATTCAGCCTGTAGTCACATCATTCAGCCTGTAGTCACATCATTCAGCCTGTAGTCAGATCATTCAGCCTGTAGTCACATTGTTCAGCCTGTAGTCACATCGTTCAGCCTGTAGTCAGATCATTCAGCCTGTAGTCACATTGTTCAGCATGTAGTCACATCATACAGCCTGTAGTCACATCATTCAGCCTGTAGTCACATCATTCAGCCTGTAGTCACATCATTCAGCCTGTAGTCACATTGTTCAGCCTGTAGTCACATCGTTCAGCCTGTAGTCAGATCATTCAGCCTGTAGTCACATTGTTCAGCATGTAGTCACATCATACAGCCTGTAGTCACATCATTCAGCCTGTAGTCACATCATTCAGCCTGTAGTCACATCATTCAGCCTGTAGTCACATCATTCAGCCTGTAGTCACATTGTTCAGCCTGTAGTCACATCATTCAGCCTGTAGTCACATCATTCAGCCCGTAGTCACATCATTCAGCCTGTAGTCACATCATACAGCCTGTAGTCACATCATTCAGCCTGTAGTCACATCATTCAGCCTGTAGTCACATCATTCAGCCTGTAGTCACATCATTCAGCCTGTAGTCACATCATTCAGCCTGTAGTCACATCATACAGCATGTAGTCAGATCATTCAGCCTGTAGTCACACCATTCAGCCTGTAGTCACATCATTCAGCCTGTAGTCACATCATTCAGCCTGTAGTCACATCATTCAGTCTGTAGTCACGTCATTCAGTCTGTAGTCACGTCATACAGCCTGTAGTCACATCATTCAGCCTGTAGTCACATCATACAGTCTGTAGTCACATCATACAGTCTGTAGTCACGTCATGCAGTCTGTAGTCACATCATACAGTCTGTAGTCACGTCATTCAGTCTGTAGTCACATCATACAGTCTGTAGTCACATCATACAGTCTGTAGTCACATCATACAGTCTGTAGTCACATCATACAGTCTGTAGTCAGATCATTCAGTCTGTAGTCACCTCATACAGTCTGTAGTCACGTCATTCAGTCTGTAGTCACGTCATACAGTGTGGAGTCACGTCATGCAGCCTGTAGTCAGATCATTCAGTCTGTAGTCACATCATACAGTCTGTAGGCAGATCATACAGTCTGTAGTCACATCATACAGTCTGTAGGCAGATCATACAGTCTGTAGTCACATCATACAGTCTGTAGGCAGATCATACAGTCTGTAGTCACATCATACAGTCTGTAGGCAGATCATACAGTCTGTAGTCACATCATACAGTCTGTAGGCAGATCATACAGTCTGTAGTCACATCATACAGTCTGTAGGCAGATCATACAGTCTGTAGTCACATCATACAGTCTGTAGGCAGATCATACAGTCTGTAGTCAGATAATTCAGTCTGTAGTCACCTCATACAGTCTGTAGTCACGTCATTCAGTCTGTAGTCACGTCATACAGTCTGCAGTCACGTCATGCAGCCTGTAGTCAGATCATTCAGTCTGTAGTCACATCATACAGTCTGTAGGCAGATCATACAGTCTGTAGTCAGATAATTCAGTCTGTAGGCAGATCATACAGTCTGTAGTCAGATAATTCAGTCTGTAGTCACCTCATGGAGTCTGTAGGCACGTCATACAGTCTGCAGTCACGTCATGCAGCCTGTAGTAAGATCATTCAGTCTGTAGTCACCTCATGTAGTCTGTAGTCACTTCATGCAGCATGTAGTCACCTCATTCAGCATGTAGTGACGTCATGTAGCCTGTAGTCACATCATTCAGTCTGTAGTCACGTCATGTAGCCTGTAGTCACATCATTCAGTCTGTAGTCACGTCATACAGCCTGTAGTCACGTCATTTAGCCCATATTTGTTTTGATTTCTGCGACATTGTAAGGTTTGTTTCATTCACAACTAAAGTTGCCAAACAAATGATCACTTTTATGCTCAACGTAGCCAGTTTAAATGTAGATGTTCCAAAGCTGTGCTTCAGCAGATTGTTACCTTGAGGCGCTAAATATGTTCATGTTAATTAACAGTCAATTACCGTGAGACCGGCAGGCTTTTCCATAACATTAACCGGCTGAAAAGATTTCATGACCGCCACGGCCCTAGTCTTACCCTCTTCTTATTGTTTCTCCGTCTCTCTTTTCCCATCTCTCAGTCTCTCAGCCTCTCCATCTTTATTTCTCCATCTCTCAGTCTCTCCATCTCTCAGTCTCTCTGTCTCTCAGGCCCTCCATCTCTCCATCTCTCAGGCTCTCAGCCTCTCCATCTTTCTTTCTCCATCTCTCATCTCACCCTCTTTTTCTCTCCATCTCTCCATCTTTCCTTCTTTAGGTTGGGGAATATTTGGCTTCTACGACAAGACAATTACCAGTCTTTCCCTTTCCTTTGCTTTGACTCTCATTTTTCATTCAGATATCAATAAAACAATGCTTGGGTTGTTTTGACAAACCTCTGATCTATATCATTCCAACTCGAAAACGACAAGAAGCTTAGACAATAACAGTGCATTAGTGATGTGTCTGCGAACTCCTATAGCCCAGCGAGCTTTACACAGAACACAGATGACAACAATGTCAAGAGCACTTTAGACACGTGTGTTCCATTACACAGAGTAAACAAAAACTACCTCATAGGCCATTTTAAGTACTCACATAGGTAATTACTTAAATAAGGCATGAAGTTAACCAGGCGTATGAGTGTCCAATACACACATTCTTAAATGATATGGCCCAGCTAGAGCCCACAGTGGTTCATATGGCCCAGCTACAGTCCACAGTGTTTCATATGGCCCAGCTAGAGTCCGCAGTGTTTCATATGGCCCAGCTAGAACCAACAGTGTTTCATATGGCCCAGCTAGAACCACAGTGTTTCATATGGCCCAGATAGAGTCCGCTGTGTTTCATATGGCCCAGCTAGAACCCACAGTGTTTCATATGGTCCAGATAGAGCCACAGTGTTTCATATGGCCCAGATAGAGTCCGCTGTGTTTCATATGGCCCAGCTAGAACCCACTGTGTTTCATATGGCCCAGCTAGAACCCACTGTGTTTCATATGGCCCAGCTAGAGCCCACAGTGTTTCATATGGCCCAGCTAGAGTCCGCAGTGTTTCATATGGCCCAGCTAGAACCCACAGTGTTTCATATGGCCCAGCTAGAACCCACAGTGTTTCATATGGCCCAGCTAGAGCCCTCAGTGTTTCATATGGCCCAGCTAGAGTCCGCAGTGTTTCATATGGCCCAGCTAGAACCCACAGTGTTTCATATGGCCCAGCTAGAGTCCGCAGTGTTTCATATGGCCCAGCTAGAGTCCGCAGTGTTTCATATGGCCCAGCTAGAGTCCGCAGTGTTTCATATGGCCCAGCTAGAGCCCACAGTGTTTCATATGGTCCAGCTAGAACCCACAGTGTTTCATATGGCCCAGATAGAGTCCGCAGTGTTTCATATGGCCCAGCTAGAACCCACAGTGTTTCATATGGCCCAGCTAGAGTCCGCAGTGTTTCATATGGCCCAGCTAGAGTCCGCAGTGTTTCATATGGCCCAGCTAGAACCCACAGTGTTTCATATGGCCCAGCTAGAGCCCGCAGTGTTTCATATGGCCCAGCTAGAGCCCACAGTGTTTCATATGGCCCAGCTAGAGTCCGCAGTGTTTCATATGGCCCAGCTACAGTCCGCAGTGTTTCATATGGCCCAGCTACAGTCCACAGTGTTTCATATGGCCCAGCTAGAACCCGCAGTGTTTCATATGGCCCAGCTAGAACCCACAGTGTTTCATATGGCCCAGCTAGAGTCCGCAGTGTTTCATATGGCCCAGCTAGAGTCTGCAGTGTTTCATATGGCCCAGATAGAGTCCGCTGTGTTTCATATGGCCCAGCTAGAACCCACAGTGTTTCATATGGCCCAGCTAGAACCCACAGTGTTTCATATGGCCCAGCTAGAGTCCGCAGTGTTTCATATGGCCCAGCTAGAGCCCGCAGTGTTTCATATGGCCCAGCTAGAGTCCGCAGTGTTTCATATGGCCCAGCTAGAGTCCGCAGTGTTTCATATGGCCCAGCTAGAGCCCGCAGTGTTTCATATGGCCCAGCTAGAGCCCGCAGTGTTTCATATGGCCCAGCTAGAGTCCGCAGTGTTTCATATGGCCCAGCTAGAGTCCGCAGTGTTTCATATGGCCCAGCTAGAGTCCGCAGTGTTTCATATGGCCCAGCTAGAGCCCGCAGTGTTTCATATGGCCCAGCTAGAACCCACAGTGTTTCATATGGCCCAGCTAGAGTCCGCAGTGTTTCATATGGCCCAGCTAGAGCCCGCAGTGTTTCATATGGCCCATCTAGAGACCACAGTGTTTCATTTGGCCCAGCTAGAGCCCACAGTTTAATGTGCTAGAAGTCCAAGCACAGTAAACATAGAAACGTGCCACATTCAAGCTGTGATTCAGAGGTCTACAGTCAGTCATAAGTTAGAGTTCTACTGTAACCTTGTGTTGTATTCAATCAAAACAGATATTTCTTATGACTCATCAGTCTAGCCATTGTAATTTCCTTGCCACAATTTACTTAATTCAAATGTGTACATCAGTTCCACATGAATGAAACATGTTAGATAAACACAACTTTTACATTTTTCAGTTTGTTATTTTCTTTTTGTCAAGCAAATACAATTCGTTCATGTAAATGCATTGTCATAGCATATAATCAATTGAACATGATTTTGTAAGGCTCACTTTATTTTAATTAAATGTGTAGCTTCAAATGAATTTGATTATGTTCCCTAAACCTGATCACTACTTAATAATGAACATGTATTTTATTTTTGATATTACTCCTAATTATGTAGATCTTTGTCCATAATTTATATTATGGACAAGGTTCTACATAATTATTCATGTAAGCACAAGATGAAATGCTGACATTTTTCTACCTTAGTGGTTGTATTTACAAAAATGGTATAGAAAAATATAAAGTACATGCTAAAGATGTGTAACCAAGGAGCAAGTGACATTCAGTGACATTCAGTATTCAATGAATTGCACAGGTCTAAATCACAGTAATGTAAGCTACAGTTGAAATCGGAAGTTTATATACACCTTAGCCAAATACATTTAAACTCAGTTTTTCACAATTCCTGACATTTAATCCTAGTAAAAATTCCCTGTCTTAGCTCAGTTAGGATCACCACCTTATTTTAAGAATGTGAAATGTCAGAATAATAGAAGAGAGAATGATTTATTTCAGCTTTAATTTGTTGCATCACATTCCCAGTGGGTCAGTAGTTTACATACACTCAATTAATATTTGTGTCACGATCGTCATAAGGAGTGGACCAAAATGCAGCGTGGTATGTTTCCATCCTTTTTATTAGGAAGAGAAAACTCAAATAACAAAAACAATAAAGCGAACAAACTGAACGTGAAGCTCAGAGTAGTGCTCACAGACAACTATACCTAGACAAAATCCCACAAAGCACAAAGGGGAAATGGCTGGCTAAATATGATCCCCAATCAGAGACAACGATAAACAGCTGCCTCTGATTGGGAACCATAACAGGCCAACATAGACAATTAAACACCTAGATGACCCACCCTAGTCACACCCCGACCGAACCAACATAGAGAATAAAAAGCTCTCTATGGTCAGGGCGTGACAATTTAGTAACATTGCCTATAAATTGTTTAACTTGGGTCAAACATTTCTGGTAGCCTTCCACAAGCTTCCCACAATGAGTTGGGTGAATTTTGGCCCATTCCTCCTGACAGAGCTGTTGTAACCGAGTCAGGTTTGTAGGCCTCCTTGCTCGCACACGCTTTATCAGTTCTGCACGCAAACTTTCTATGGGATTGAGGTCAAGGCTTTGGGATGGTCACTCCAATACCTTGACTTTGACATCCTTAAGACATTTTGCCACAACTTTGGAAGCATGCTAGGGGTCATTGTTAATTTGGAAGACCCATTTGCGACCAAGCTTTAACTTCCTGACTGATGTCTTGAGATGTTGCTTCAATATATCCACATAATTTTCCTCCCTCATGATGCCATTTATTTTGTGAAGTGCACCAGACCCTCCTGCAGGAAAGAACCCACACAACATGATGCTGCCACCCCCGTGCTTCACGGTTGGGATGGTGTTCTTCAGCTTGCAAGCCTCCCCCTTTCACCTACAAACATAACGATGGCCATTATGGCCAAACAGTTCTATTTATGTTTCATCTGACCAGAGGACATTTCTCCAAATGTACGATATTTTTACCCATGTGCAGTTGCAAACCGTAGGCTGGCTTTTTTATTGCAGTTTTGGAGCAGTGGCTTCATATTTTCTGAGCAGCCTTTCAGGTTATGTCAATATTGGACTCGTTTTACTGTGGATATAGATACATTTGTCCCTGTTTCCTCCAGCATCTTCACAAGGTCCTTTACTGTTGTTCTGGGATTGATTTGCACTTCGCAGCAAAGTAAGTTAATCTCTGGGAGACCGAACGCTTCTCCTTCCTGAGCGGTATTACGGGTGTGTGGTACCAAGGTGTTTTTACTTGCGCACTATTGTTTGTACAGATGAACGTGGTACCTTCAGGCATTTGGAAATTTCTCCCAAGGATGAACCAGACTTGTGGAGGTCTACAATTTTTTTTCTGAGGTCTTGGCTGATTTCTTTTGATTTTCCCATGATGTCAAGCAAAGAGCCACTGAGTTTGAAGGTAGGCCTTGAAATACATCCACAGGTACACCTCCAATTGACTATAATGACGTCAATTAGCCTTTCAGAAGCTTCTAAAGCCATTACATCGTTTTCTGGAATTTTCCAAGCTATTTAAAGGCACAGTCAACTTAGTGTATGTAAACTTCTGAGCCATTGGGATTGTGATACAGTGAATTATAAGTGAAATAATTACTTGTGTCATGCACAAAGTAGATGTCCTAACCGACTTGCCAAAACGATAGTTTGTTAAAACTTCTTACGGATCGGATCCTGTTACCGGGATCGATTTGACAACATCTGGTGAAATTGCAGAGGGACAAATCCAAAATACAACTATAATTATGTAAATTAGCCTTTCAGAAGTTTCTTAAACCATGACATAATTTTCTGAAATTTTCCAAGCTGTTTAAAGGCACAGTCAACTTAGTGTATGTGAACTTCTGACCTACTGAAATTGTGATACAGTCAAATATAAGTGAAATAATCTGTCTGTAAACAATTGTTGGAAAAATGATTTGTGTCATGCACAAAGTAGATGTCCGAACAGACTTGCCAAAACTATAGTTTGTTAACAAGACATTTGTGGAGTGGTTGAAAAACAAGTTTAAATGACTCCAACCTAAGTGTATGTAAACTTCCGACTTCAACTGTATACATCTGTATATAAAAGAGTTGCCCTGACAATGATTGGTCAATCTCTCTCATGCATTTTGTTACATAACGAGGTAGTTATTTTTTATGAGGAGTAACAGACAAAGAATGAGGTAGATATGTGTACATATTGACGCATGTTAATTCTATTGACTAAAAATCACTACAAAGTGAAAGTGAACTATTTCCATAAGCAGCCAAAGAACATGACATCTACTCAAAACGCCGAACAGAATCACGATAGGTCCATCTTTGGACATGCTCATTCTGTTGTTGTTGTTGTTGTTGTTGTTGTTGTTGTTATTGTTGTGAACAATCTAACAAGTTCAACATAGGTCAAACATACAGTGTGAAAAACAACATACAGTGTGAAACACACAACAAAACAGCTCACTGAAACAGCCTTTTAAATGCAACAGCTTTGTTAGAAAGTTTTCCCCAGTTTCAGTTGAATAAAAAAAACTTCTGAAAGGACTTAAGGTGTAGCGGAGCTCAGTAGGGTATCTGAGGTTCATGCCATACACTACATGTGGACGAACAGCATCGCAACTGAAAACGCTACGTTGCCCAGATCCAGCAGCACCTTGACGCCTTCAAGGACAATCCCAGTGTCCTCTGGTTCCTCCTCTGGTCTTTGATAATGTAGATAGATCCCCACGGTAGTCTCCTGAATGGAAAAACCTTGATGGACTCTTCATCCATGCAGTTAGGGACTCTAGATTGCAAAAAAGTATAGTTCATGATGCACAAGAGCATGATACAGACGTAAACAAATCAAGACTGGAGTCCTTTTAAGAGTCAACCAAAATAATAGCTAGTGATAGAATAAGATGGAGGACAGAGGAGATGACGCAGTAATAGAATAGCTAGTGATAGTATATGACTGTGGCACGGAACAGGAGAAGAAGACAAAGAGAAAGGAAGGAAGAAGGAAACACTTGAATCTATTAACATACCACATATCCCTGAACAAGGCTTTCCTTGGTCTTCCCCCATGTACACACACGTTCCGTTTATGATGCACCCTCGTCCGACATCTATGTTGCAATTCTAAGAAAAGAGAAGGATTTTTTAAATGTATTTATATATTTATGTCTTATTTTGATGTCAACTTTTGGTGTAGAACCACATATGAATGTGTCTTTTGAAGCATAAGGAATTCTTACATCAGCCGTAGGTGCCGTGATTCATATGAGTCTTCTGCCCAGCTTTCCTCCTCCTTCTGTGGAACAACTTCAGCAGGTTATCTGAGTGTATATCAAGTTAAAAAAGACATTCGGACTGGAGTGGAGTGGGGTTGTGGCGAGTCTCTTACACTCAGCATTGACCTGAAAATAGTAGTTTAAACAAATTAGATTTAAAAACGACAGAAAGGACAATAGACTGGAGATGATTACACGAGCAGCGAACTAGATTGTTCTCGATACGGAGAGAAATAACTAGACAGTCAGCTCAAATGGTGTTAACTCTGAATAAGACGCACTTATGTGGCAAGCTGAGGGAAAATAATCTAATCCTTTCCACCAACAAATCCCAGAAAACATTCCCCAATAGATCAACAATAAGACAAGCATGGCTAATTCACCTCAATGACTTCAAAGAGCACAGGCCATTTTGCCATGAATTCCTCTACCAAGGGGTGCGTCACGGACAACTTCCTGTCTCCTGTATGCAAACGTCTTCTCCATTTTGATCTTCACTGTCTCTCTGTTGTTCCTTTTCTTCACATCGGGCAGCTTTCCGCATGTCCTCGAGGCTCTCTTCTGTTTCTCCTGAGGGATATGTGGGGCAAAATTTATTCTATGAGTGGCAGGTAGCCTCATGGTTAGAGTGTTGGGCTGGTAACCGCAAAGGTTTCTGGGTTGAATCCCTGAGTTGACAAGGTAAAAATCTGTTGTTCTGAACAAGGCAGTTAACCCACTGTTCCCTGGTAGGCTGTCTTTGTAAATAAGAATTTTGATCTTAACTGACTTGCCTTATTAAATAAAAAATAAAAAACATTAACTTCTGCTCTGTTTGTCTTTTTAACACCATAAAGATGCTCTTGACTTCCCTATAGGTTTGTGCTTCAAGGAGTGTATCGTCACCTCTGGACATCCCGGTCTTCTCAGGACGACTGCGATTGTTTGACAGTTTTTTCTATTTCAAACTGGTTTTCCTTCCTCCACATACAGTGAAGGAATACATACTTCTCAGTCATTGTAACCTCTGTTGAGTGGACTTTTCCTTTGGTGCATAATTAAGGCATTGCAGGTCTTAGATGTGCATGGACGGTCAATGTGTGTACATGGGTAACAGACCGTATGGCCATAAGGTGGCTGCTTTACTAACTTGTCAGGACCTACTTGACACCAGTTCTGAACAGCCCTTACATTTCCACATTCACACAACACTGGAAAAGAGAGAACATAAATACCATAAGACCTAAAGACTGACATTCAGCAAGACATTTTTTGGGGGGATATTTAAACAACCTCTGATAGCAGTACTCACCAACACTATATAGCCTTTGAATGGGTAGACAAAGCAACAAAAAAATGTAGTAGGAAAACATCATGGACCTGTAAATATATATTTTCTTCATGACCTTATAATTGTTTTCATTACGAAAACGTTTGATTCAATGATCAATTGATGTATGCATGCATCCACTCATATGCACATGCATTGAATGATTTATATATTTGTCAAATCCTTTTAAATGTATTGATAAATGGACACGCATAATATAAAGTAGCACTGTTCAACCAATACATCTCCACATCCCAATTCAATTTGTCTATGTCACCTTTGCACCACTTTTACAGCATGGAGGCAGCCATGGGCAAACTGTTAAACTGCATGGAAGCACCAGTCTCATAGGATTAGGCGTATAGTCATTAGATCTCAAATATGTCATGAAAAAAACGAATTTGTCTATTTTGATGCATATATTAACTTAATTTTTTTTTTAACTTTTACCTCACAAGAAAAAAAAAATTGTCGCACTAAATGCTGATGCAAAGTAATAACAGACGATGTCGTTGCGCAAGTTAGCTTCTCTTCACTTCTCAGCCAACCTTAATTAGTTCTTGGCTTGGTCAATTTGAATTTTTTCTTGAACAATAGGTAAAGATCATGGTGTTTCGCCAACTAATATTTACCTCCTCGTAAAATGTTAATCTTGACCTAATCCCTGTTTTACTGTTCATAGAAGCTAGCTAGCAACATCGTCTTTTACCTTTAGCTGCCATGCCAATATGTTTAATAATACGGTAGATCTGCCTGTTTCAGTGTTCCAGCTTCTGATGTTAGCTCTGCCTTTGAGGCAGGCAACAGACATATCCTGTAGAGATTACACAAATTAAAGCAGCACTTAAAATATATGGACCTGATTAGTCCCTCTAATGAAATCAGACCTGACATCAAGATTATCCTATAAGACTCTCTCTCTCTCTCTCTCTCTCTCTCTCTCTCTCTCTCTCTCTCTCTCGCTCTCGCTCTCGCTCTCGCTCTCTCTCTCTCTCTCTCTCTCCACATCTCTCTCATTCATTTCTGGAGTAAGTGTGCTCCCTAGTGTTCTTGTTGTCCTTTTTTTATTGTAAAGGAGAATGGGAGAAGGGGGAGTGATACACACACACATACACACACACACACACACACACACAAGCAGATGCAGTATGTGTATGAATATTCCCTGATCAGAGTGGGAGGTCTGCAATGTTTGCTCAGTGACATATATACAGTGGGG